>NC_056725.1:382458200-382758200 GCF_019279795.1 Protopterus annectens
TTAAAACTACATCAAGGGTTCAGTACTTGCTGCTTCTCCATATTATATTTTCTGTAATGCAACATTTTGGTTAATAAAATGGAACATGCCTGTTTTGCATGATAAAGAGACAGGCAAGCTGTCTAATTTTAGAAATGCAGGTTTAAACTTCTAAAACAGCAGGGTAAACTTAAAGCCCCTCTACTAAAATTTTTGCTGTCTATGTCAGGATGGTGTAAGGATTCCTGAAACCTGGCCAGTTTGCCACTAGTGCTGCCTGTTTCCATGGACATGGCACACTACTATCAATGGTCACAGTCTCAACTGCATCATTATGGTCTATACTAGAGAAATGTCATTTCATCTGTTCTTAATGTTCAGGTCATTTTGGCCGCAGCTTTTCTCCCACTGTGCACATCTTAAAATCTGGCAACTTTATTCTATAACATTTTTGGAATGTCTCCAAAAATTGGAAAATGAAATGATGGCTGTATTTTATTTGCATTTATTAACATTACAGCACCTGGCTGAAACAGTTTCTTCCTGACATTACTGTGTTAACACACTGCCATACTACAAACAAAGAATATAAATTACGTCTATTCCACAGCATCTGTATTATAGACCACATGTAAATGTATGAAGAAATAGAGGGAAGAACTCTTGTGGTCTGTTGAATCCATCCAAGTTTTGTAAGTCAGTCCTTACATAACTGCACCTCAACAACTATCTGTCCATAATGCATGCTGCTACAAAGGTCTTAGGAGACACACTTCCTAATCATTGGCTATTACACTGATCTTCATATCAGTGTAACATTTGATCCTACCTGCTATACACTGCAATAACTGACACAAAAAGTCTTAACAAGCCACATCATAGCAACAAACTCTGTTGGACATTATGAATACCAGCTTTTCTCTTGATATTTTAAACCTCTTATAACCACACTCTATTACTAATCAAGTGACCAGATTCTAAATCCATGCTACCATGTGGCTCCCACTGAATACCCTTTTAGTGTACACCCCAGCTCCAGTGACGAACAGTGTCTTAAAGACCTTGATTAAGCTGAGATACATCACATCCGTGATGTTCTTTTACTAAATCATGTCAGACTGGCAAGGCCTCTGCTGTGAGAAGCCAGGCTTCTGAGTGCTGAGCCAGAGAATTAGCACTCAGGAACTGAACCAGTCTGTCATGATGACGATTTCCCATCATGTCCCTAGAAAGGAAATGAGACGGCCAGACCTATAATTACTAATCTCGCTCTTTACAGCTACCTATATGTATAGTAAGTGCAGTAGCCACCCTGTGGTTTCATGGCACCACTACACTTACTAATCACAGACTTCAAATGTGCCAGTGGTTCATTAAGTACCCCTGCCAACCCTTTTAACATCCTGGGAAACACCTCACTCAAACCATATGTTTCTTATGCTGAAATACTCAAGTACCTTCTGCAGTTCTATCTGTACTTATCTACACCTCCATTACTATCTTATGCCAGCCCTCTGCCTTGACACTTCTGCACATACACAGGCATACATCTATCAAAATGCAAGATTATGAACAATAATAAATTGTGCAAAAGAGATAGATTTGGACAGTAGGTAAGGATTGTATGAGCCCATGAAATCTACCCTTCTTTTTATGTAAGTACTCCATCCCCAGCCTCATAAAAAAGGTGTTTTGCTTTCAGAATTCATTATCTGTTTTTGGTCTTACTTTCTCTTTAAGATGCATATTTCAACTGTCCTTCACGCCTTCTCTAAAATGATATTTTTTAACACTCTCCCTTTATTCTGAACTAAGCATTTTTTGTACTTTTCCTTGTGTTCTCATAACTCTATTGTTTAAAAGACATGGCCCTTGTGCATTGTGTGGATTTAAAACTAGATTAAAATAATGCACACGTTTTAGTTGCCAGTCTTGATGCTAGCATACTGTGTGTGTGTTTCCTCTTCATTTCCTTCAAATTTTGTACAGCTTATGAGCTTTGGATTTCCCAAAGCAGCTTTAACTTATACATAGGAAGCAAACTCTAGGTCTTAGCCTTCAGCATGGATGCCAGATTTCTTACGGACTATCAGGGACAAAATCAAACTGATTCTCCTTGCAGTTCCACATTAAACACAAGTCTCCATGTATGGCGATTTTTGATTCTGTTAAGCCAATCAAAAAGGAAAGCAGACCAGCTTTTGTTCAATGCAGAACATCAGGCAGTTCAACATTAAACAGAAGTAGCTCTGTTTTACGATTTTTTGATTGGCTCGCATACCGGCACATGGGCCACTAAAAAAACAAAAAACAAACAGGAGGCTGTTTTGCCAGGATTTTAACCAGCAGTGCAGGACTCGGGATCAGGCTGCTGATCCCAGGACAGTCCCACTCAAATAGGGACATCTGGCAACCCTGGATTCAGTCTCCAGAATACGAAGAAAAAGCATTTTAAAATGTGAAACAGGCAAAATGTAGAATAGTTAACAGCTTTAATTAAGAAACTCACAACATTGTCAAAATATATTGCCTTACACTTACAAAGTGTGCTGTTACTAGAACTATATGATTCAGCAAAATTTGTTATATTTTGCTTTAAGGCCCTAACCCTTGATGTGTGACAAACTCCATAAACGTGGAGCAAAACAATTTTGTGATGCTTTAAGAGGAATGGTTCCTTAGAAACAGGAACAGCCGAGACATATGAACTCTACTGTTCTGCTGTTATGGGAGATGCTTGAGGAAGATAATTTCCTTGTTAGGACTGTCCAGTGAGCAGATTTATTTACATGCTCACATAATCAATGTTAGCCATGCTGATTTTTTTTTTAGCATGTTTTTATTAATATAACACATTTACAGTATGTACACAGAAAGGAAGAAAGTCAACATCACATACTGTTAATACAGTGTTAGGAGTACATTGAATCAAGATAATCTTATACAATTAACACATTAAGAGTCTTGGTATTACAACAGCAACATTTCAAGATGGATTTAAATAGTACCTATTTAGTTTTACCACTATTTTTGTAATGTATACATGTGTACGGTCATTTTTAAAATATATATATTTTTTTTAATGCAATGTCTTTTGGCTTTTCCCAGTTAGTTGTCAGAGTGGATCACCGGTCCGCAGATTCATTGGCTGTGGAGTTTTATGGTGTTGTGTTGCCAGCCCGGCACCCAACCTTCACAGAAGGTGCATACACACACACCTACTTGCATGTCTTTAAAACTCACTCGACTGTAGGGAGAACATGCAGACTTCACACAGAAGGTGCTCCAGTCAAGAATCGAACCAAAGAACCTCTTGTTGTGAGGTGACAACACTAACCACTGCACCATGGCCTTCTGTGCAGAATCTGCATGTTCTCCCTGAGGATGAGTGCATTTTAAAGAGATGCAGATAGGTGTGTGTGCATGTGCCTTCTGTGAAAGTTGGGCACTGAACTGGCAACTTGACACCATAAAACTCCACTGCCAATCAATCTGCAGACCGGTGATCCGCTGTGGCAACCCTAACCAGGAAAAGCCGAAAGACATTGCATTTATTCTTTTAATATGTTCACTACTTTAGCCAAGCGTAACTACAGATAGTTTTGGTAGGCACTTTTTGCAGCTGCTAGTTTATGTTTTATGAAAGAAACCCAAAAGTTTTGCATTGAATCCAGCCTAGAATTAATAATGATGCTGTTATTTTAACTTTGTGTTAGTGACCTCATGCTAATGACCTATTTAATATTTAAATTTCATTCACTCTTCAGTAGTAGATCTGTAGCCATGGATATGCACTTCCTGACTCTCTCTGTTGCCAGTTTGTTTGAGATGGGTATTCTGATGCATTGTAACAATTGCCTCATATACACCGACAACATATGTATTCTTAGTAAGACAGATAAAGTATGCAAGAGATGTAAATACACTTTAATGTTGGAGGCAAAACTCTCATACAACCAAAACTAATCCTACAGAGGTTGTCAGTGACACTTGCACAATGCCTTCTGCACAGGGTAAAGACCCTACATTATAAAACTAATTATGCTGAGGCAGTTACAGTTAACCTTCCTAAAACACTCTGATCTCCTGTAGAGCACAGTAAAAAAAAAAAAAAAATGTCCTTAGCTATCATGTAAACACTCCATTAAAACACCACCCACAGCTACACATAGTAACACAGTATTGAATGCTTCTACTGCTAAGCCCTTAAGGCAAACCAGCAGACAAACAAATTTCCTGGTCAGGAGAAAGTCAGGGTTAGCTGCCATTCCAGTGCTATTATTAGTCAAGTCAAACAGGCACTCAAATCATTGAACCACAGGTACCAGTATGACTCTGTCATAGTCCATGTAGTTTTAATGAAGTGACACGTACCTCCCTTGACTATATGAAGCGAGACATAATCGAGCTCACTGAATATGTGTCTCAAGCATTGAGCAACATGCTACCTTCTCCAAGGATAATGCCAAGTTACTAACAGAAAATGAATGATTTTAACAATTGCCTGAGGTTTCTGGTGTCAATCCACTGGGGTGCAATATTTGACGGCCTGAAGAATGTGATTGACAGACCTCACTGATTTACCAGAGATGGCCTGCACTTACCTCTTCTAGGGTTTTGAATACTGATAAAGCTCTTTTCAACCCCCCCCCCCCATAGAGCCTTTTTTCAGGCAATACCAAACTGATAAACCTAAAACTTAACTGAACCTACAAATGAATATTTGAAAGTGGTGCTGCTCAAAGCTAGAAGTCTTAACAAGAAATTCCAATCCCTGCAAGCCTTCCTCTTCCTGGAGAGTGCAGACATCTGTGGAGTAAAGTATGGTTTAAAGTCATAGAGAGTACTTTGGCTGTGCAAGGTTATAATGCCTTTCACACCTTTAAACAAGCTACAGCAGAGGAGAGCACTAAAGGCGGAGTCTCAGTGTATAATGAAACAACCTCATATTTAGTCTAGTTAAAGTATAAGACCCAGTGGAATTCATCCATGTGCAACTCACTATAAAAAGGGGTTCATACAATATCCCTGCAACCTATATATCTCCCTCCATATCCCAGGAAACCCATACTACCCATCGCAATGTACTAGAGTCCCTCACCATCTAACCCAATACGATTGACGTGAGTGATTTCAACAATCCTTTTATAGTCTGGGAATTCTACAGCACTGCTAATGCACATGCCCAGCAATTCCTAAACTTCATTAATACCAACATCCTGGATCAGTTGGTCCATTCTCCAACCAGGAGTACAAACGTGCTTGACCTTGTACTCACAAACATGGGGAAACAATGTTTCTCACCCAGTCTAGTGCCCTCATTTATCAGATCTGAACTAAAGGCAGTACTGCTTGAAATAAAAATTCAGTCTGGCGAAGCAGTGAAACCAAAAACCTTTAGGAATTATTCCAAAGCTAGCTAACCACTTTTGCAACACCTTGGCTAAATTCCTAGTACCTGCAAACCCAGTAAACACCATAGGATATATTGAGCTACTTACAAAATCCCTGTTCTGTGCCCACATGTATTAAGAATAAGACAAACTCACAAGACAACTCACCCTGGTGGAATCATAGTATCAATTGGTTATGCAACAAAAGAAAAAAAATCAGGCCAAATGTAGAAGGAACAAAGCTTAACATACTAAAAAAAACCCTGACCAATCTAAACAGGTAACTAAGAGTGTTAATTAATACAAAGGTTAAATTTGAAGAAAAAATAGCTTCTCAGGCAAAGAACAACCACAACGCTTTCTGCAACTATGTCCATAATCTCAAGGGAAATACACAAAATGAGTAGAACCTATTGTAAATGACATCACCCACACTGAACCAGAGGCCACTGCCAACCTTTTGGCTGTCAGGGTCAGCTCAAATTTCTATCCCCACTCCCCCTGATAGTACAAAGGAAATACCACATACCACAATCCCCTAACTATTACTGCAGAAAAGGTGTTCCATGCACTTTCCAAGGCCAAAATCACTGCATCAATGGACCCCAATAACATCCCGGGATGCTTACTAAACAGCATGAAACATAACCTCTCTCTGGTCCACTTGAATCACTTTTCATCTGGAGTATACAGTCAGTTTATGTGCCCAAGGAATGGAAGATGGAATTCTTCTGCACAAAGGAGGTCCAACCACTGATCTGGGTGACTACAGGGTCATAAGTCTGACCAGCCTAATATGGAATGCCATGGGAAGAATCATCATGGGCATGATAAATGAGGACATAGGTAACCTGCAAATGCTGGACCCATCTCAGTTTGGAAGTTAAAGGCAGGTCATGTCTATTAAATCTGGTAGACTTCTTTGAGAGGGTCACCAAAGCAATGGATGAGGTCAAGACTGTGCACACCAGCTTACTTTGACCTAACCAAGATTTTGATACAGTACCCCACTCAGGCATTATAGACAAGTTCACTAAATTACATATAAACCCTTTTATCACCCACTGGATAGCCAACTGTCTCACTGATAGGACCCAGGAGGTTAAAGTAGGTGGGGCCACCATCACCAAGAGGCCAGTCACTAGCGGAGTCCCCCTGGGCTTGGTACTGTGCCTTCTCCTTTTTGTCATCTATTTCTCTGAAGTAGTAGTGGATACTGAAGGCTTGTGGCTGACTAAGTTTGCAGATGATTACAAGCTGAGGGTTATCATCAACTCTCCTGCAGACACTTGCATTCTTTAAGAAGGCCTAACACTGACTAACAAAAGGAGCGTAGGCATGCATAATTGTGCCCTTTGGGAAGTCAACCATTCTGGATAATTACTATGTTGATAATACACCCCTAAGAGTCACCCCAAGTAATCAGGGATCTGGGTGCGCACATACACAGTAGCCGTACCTTCGACCACCACTTGGCCACAGTGGTGAGGAAACTCTTTTATGTTGTGCATCTTATACATAAGGGCATGGCAGTGAGATCCAAAAATGTCATTATATCACTGTAATCTGCCCTTATCAGACCAATCATGGAGTGCAATGCTCCCTTCAGTGTGTACCTTAACAAGCACATGCAGCTACTAGAGTGACCTCAGAGGCTCTTTACCAAAAGAATACAAGGCATAACAAACCTGTCGTACACAGTGCACCTTAAAGCCTTTTCCCTCTTCTCAGTGTCCTATAGATTGATGACTGGCTATTTATGCCTGGCTTAAAAGGCAACTGCAAACCCCACATTTATGAATCTCCTGCATATTTTTAAGTCAAACAGCACCAGAAAAACAAGGTGGAAGGACCTGAATTTTGTCTGCAACTCAAACAGAACATGCTGGAGAGACAGATATGCATCCCAGAGACTGCTCCTCCTATGGAACAGACTTCCCATCTATGTGAAGCTGAATTCATCTACTACCCAATTAACAGCAACCTAGATCAGTGGATGGGGAATAAGAGATTTACACCTGGCTGGCACCCATGTCTCTTATGGACAGAGATAACTTAGAAATGCCTGGCCTTCAATGTCCTATTTGAATAAAGGACATCATTATTCTTTCAGGAAAACGTGGCTATACTTAGAAAGGCCCCCTGGGTCATTAGCCTAGTAACATTCTATGAATATATGAATCTATGAAAACTGAACACACTAAGGTTCTTTACAGGGAGGAGGTAAAACAGCCATGTTGTTTATACTTATACTGCTGAATGTGTATGGCTGCCGCTCAAAAAATCTGAGGAAAATATCTTTAAAGTGTGATTTATATTATTGTAATAGTATATAAATAAACTTGGAAAAGCTCTGCTGTTCCACCAAGCAGTACCTTCCTTCATGCGCTATCCTTTCTCTCTCTCTTTAACACTTAAATCCTGTAAGGTTTAGTTACATTTATATTCTGTCTAGAACTGACTGTACTTTGTATAATGAGATTACACAGACACTTTGGACTTCTAGGGCTGTTGCAGCTAACTTTACTTTGCAAAATACAATCTCTTGCCACTGGGGAATGAAAATGTTGGACACTAATTAGTACTGCCAACTGAAGCATTACAGTACAAACTGAGCAAACTTTCAGCAGCAGCTGATTCAATTCACCTTTGAAATGAAGCCGATTCCAGCATAGTAAACATTAAAGTTGTCATTTCTTTATACATTACTTTGTAGCAGAAGTAATTAAGACAGTTACTGACGTCATTTTCAGGACCTATGTATATCTACCACCTATTGATAGAATCTTTGCCAGGAAAAGGGGTTTATAATTTAAACAATCAGCAAATACCTTAAATATCTCAACATTTCATTGCGCATAATTCAGTAAAAAACTACCATCCATTCCTTACTGAATCTATTATTAAATAATTAATTTTATGTTTTGCATACCATACTTATTTACAGGATACTGCAGCATACCTTTCACTACAAATAATCCATAAATAACATTAAAATCATATCTGATTTTGGTACTCTAATTAAACCAACTTTATCAAAAAACCTAACACATCATATACCTATTAATGTTTCCCGATAACTAATTTCCCAAATCCCTTTATTCAGTTACAGATAAAAAATGGTCAATTGTCTTTTCAGTAGAGCCCTATGACTGTTAGCTGAAAGACTGTAATGGCGTCGGACAAAAGATCAATATCTAAACCTTGAAATGCCATGCGGGGGAATAAACCCTACATCTAAGACCAAGCCATCGGATCTGTATAAAGCCAAGGATAGGACAGGGAAGGATACACATCAGGAAATGGAAAGTTATCAAGGCAGAAGTTGATGAGGTATCTCCTGCTCTGGGCACATTAAGCAGCTAATAACCAACCATCTGCTCACAGAAGGGAAAGGATATACTATGTGCAGATGAGTACATCTGCAACCTGGAGAAAAATGAGAGTCTAAGGTATTGGGTGTGCAAACTAAAATTGTCAGAGAGATGTAGAGGATGAGCCATTACTTGCACCATGGCAGTTGGTGAGGAGCTGCAGAAGTCCACCATGCACCATCCTGTAAGTGACCCTACTGAGGTACAATGATATGTAACATGCACAGAACTGAGGCAGTGTGCAACTATGTGTAGGGATACACCTTGCCTGTTGGTGGATGGCGTGATGGCTGAAATCACCTTAGAAAATACTCTAGCTCTACCAAATAGAAAAGGCATTTTGAGGCAGGTGAATCGTATCCACCACAAACAGATTAGTACAAGTGCAGAGCAAGATATATCACTGAATTCTATAAATGTGCATGATTTTCCTTTGAAGAGTGGCATATTTGTAGCCAAGAAAAGTTCCAAAGCAGTGAGCCATATAATGGCAGTTGTTCTAACCAACCAGCAAAACCTGCATGAGCTAAATAAGGTTAAATAATGGAAGGAACATTCCTCATGAAGGGTAAAAATCGGTATATAACTCTACAGCATACATGGCTTTATAACATCTCTCTCAACTGTCCAGACTTCTGCGGGATGTCTGGAGTTTTGCCTCATATTCTTGGTCTGTTCCTCAAAAAATTGTTTTTTTGTCAAATCACTGAAAACAGAAGTCACTAAATAATAGCAGACATTTGAATTTTGGACATTATATCCTTCAAAAAATGCATACTACTACAACACATATTATTCTAGTAACTGTCATAACTTCATAAGAGCAACATTTAAAATCTGCCCCTATTTTTGCCCCCCCGCTATTTTTGGTTCTGTCTAGACTTCTTGTGCTAGGAAGTTGAGATGTCTCTTTATACAATGGCACTACCAGAATAATACCATTAGTATTTTGTCTGACATCCAGGAAATGGATGTAATGCTATAACTTAATGTGGCAAAGTGTGTTTGAAATGTTAAGTGAGGAGGATCTGACAACTAAGGTATGATATGTATTCTGTGATTTTGAAATTGCTGCCATTAAGGGTATTAAGTGGAATTTAAATGGGGCTGTTTCAAAAGTGTGCCTGTTTCATTTTGCACAAAATATTTGGCAAAACATGCAGAAGTTAAGTTTAGCTATTCTGTAGAGCACCAGTCTTAAGTTTCAACTGCAGGTAGACATAGCCTTTCTGGATGAAGCCAGCGTCTTGCATGCCTTTGAGGATCAATGTGTGGAATTTGGAGAGGAGGATACAGAGTTGCCCTGCTACTTCTCTGATTATTATTTGTTAGACAAGTCATGTAAATTCAAGACTTGGACAGATGCCATGAGTGGATTCCCTGCACTGTTTTGAATTAAATTTTGAAATATATCATCTCTCAACAGTTTATTTGTGCCACAAACAAAACTCTGTGGATACATGGCACCATTGGCTATGCGGTTTGCTTGGAAAGTATATATCTGAACTCTAATCAGTGGTTGCTCTACTGGTGAGGAAGAAAAATAGAGCAGATTAACTTTATCTTCAAGAAATGGAAGGTACAACAGTGGTCATAAAAGTTTGCTAATGTACTGGAGAGGAAGGCACACAACTCTGTGTAGGTGTTAATCTTTAGGTCATCACAATGATGCTCAAAATGTGAGTAGTTAGACATTTCCTGATGTGCCATATGTTGTGGTGTGTACTGTTCACATCTTCGGTGTTGTTACTATGCTTTTGCCTTTGTGGTCACACTCATCTTGGTTTCGATGTTTCGCTCTATATATAACCTGGGGATACACATATTTACATTGCATTTTTGTTCTGTGCTGCACAGACATACTGCAGATATTATGCCACAGCTGTGTTTATTTTTGTTGCGGTACTGAAGTTGGGAGTTTATGTACTGAGTCGCTTCAGCCATTTCCTGTTTTTCAATTTTTTTTTTAAATAAAAAACATCTTTATTAAATTATCACTTATGACATAGGCGATCATACATTTATATACATGAAAACAAACCATATTGACATAATCTTAGTTGCAAACATTATACATCACAAACCATACTGACAATTTTAGTTGTAAACATTATACATCACTTATAATCCACCCAGTCATCGTCTGCCAAATATTACATTGCTAATTTAAATCCTGTCTTCTTTTAAATCTCATTCCTCCCCTGAATGTATTGTTCCCACAATTCCCTATTTTTCTATGGAATTTTCTCCTACCTTTTTCTAAAGACCCCAGTTCCAGTTGTTTTATTTCTGTTACTATATTCACTACTTCTATTCTAGTACAGCTGGTTTAGACGTTGATATCCATTTTCTAGTCATTGCTTTTTTGGCAGCCACCATAATTAGACTCAGCAAGGCCTTACTATGTCTAGGCAATTCCGATTCTGTATCATAGCTCAGAAAAAAATCATTACCTTAGATATACCAATTTGCTCACCCAATATCTTCCATTACACTTCCAGAAAATATCCGAATTACCTTTTTCTTCCCCATCACACCTATAACATTTGCTGTCTACCTGAGGAAATAATTCTCTGGAGTCTATGTGGGGTATAAAAATGCTTATGTAAACATTTCCAAGCAAAAATCCTAAATCTTCTAGAATTTGTTGCATATTTGGGAGATATACATATATCCCCCATTGTTTCTTTGTGAATTGCTTATCCAGTTTCTCTTCCCAATCCTTCCTAACCTCCTCTGACTGATTCTTATAGTTATCATGCAATATTTTATACAGTCTACTAATTACTCCTTTTTAAAAAGCAGCTTCTGTTCTAGATTCTACTAAATGCTCCGCCAGTGCTGGCCTTTCCTTTAGGACTCCCTATTTCTTTCTGTTTGCCTATGCTGTGATATCAATCCTTGATAGGGAAGGCAATTTCTAACCTGCAGTCCACATAAGTTCTTGGTGTCTTCCCATTCTATTAACTTTCTCTCTCTAGTTTTTGATCCAAATAGATTGGTTCCTTTGACAGTTTTCTCCAATAAATTCCAGCCCCCTCTTGCCTATTGTCTGTATCCCTAATTGCAGTCATCACTATCATCAGAATCTCCTTTCTCCTTTCCTGTTTTGGATTAGTTCTTAGAATACTTTCTGTTACTTTATGTATATAATATTCTGCACGACTACTGTTATTCTCCTTAAAGGCCTGCATCCAAAATCCCTCCTTGTTTCTTGAGCTTCCCCCCTATTTCATCTTCATCCCTTTCCACTTTTGGCCACTGATGTAGTGGTTATTCCACTAAGTGTAATTTCAAGGTTCAAATGCCAATCATTTGTCAGTCACTGTAGCAGTCTTTTGACTAACTGTCATATATGCCTTCAGTAGACCAACCCAAATGAATTGAAATTCACTGATGATGACCAATAGGCTGGGACAGTTACATACAACCACCATCACCAAAATAACACAGACAAGCAAGTTATCCTCAAATAAATAAATAAATAAATAAATAAATACAAATTAGGGTTAGAATTACAGCAATAGTTAAAGAAATTTCAGGAAATTATCATGCAATAAAACCAAATTCTGAATGTTTGCAAATAAGGGAACATTATTTAGGCTCCAAATACTAGTCTGAATAATTTTAAAAACTTCACCTATAAAATCAAACCTGGCAACTCTCAACACCACTAGATATGTTTTATTCTCACTATCCCTCTCTCTCTCTCTCTGTGTGTGTGTATATATATATATATATATATATATATATATATATATATATATATAAAACTTCTGTTACAAGATTTTCACCACTTTTGTTGACCTCCTATGACCTGCCTCTGTGTTTTCAGTGGTTATGTTGACATGGTCTTCAGAAATACAAACTCTAAATTGTATAATGAGACACAGGATTTGTTAGTTGAGACCATTGAACTTCAGGAATCCACTGGAGGATCCTTGTGTGAAATCTTGCATAAGGAAATGTAAACTGTAGCTGCCAGATGGTCTGGGGCACTGAGACAGAGAGCTGTTGTGACAGGTTGAATGTGAAGTCTTCAGAAGAATGTTGTCTGAAGGAAGACGTGCTTTGCAGAATACAATGTCTAAGATCCATCCTGTGAAGGTTAGCATCTATGAAGTTTCTAATTAGGACTTGGGAGTGTTCACTCTTATTCCCAATGACTGGAAGGCAGTCATCAGAGACTCAAGAGATGTCTTGAACACCTTAATAATCCTTACGTGTTGATAGGCATCTTACGGGGCCAAGGGACACATACCTAGACTGCACAGACTGCATCAAGGTCATTGGAAAGTTTACATTGGAATAAACCTATTTAGACCACTTAATCAGGAACTAGAACAAATCCCAAATAATAACCAGATCATGTCTTGTCACATGGAACCTCTTGGAAGGTTTTGCCAATGCCATTTAAGATCTGTTTTCTTTCCACACTCTTTTGATGGGGTAGAATATCTGGCAATAGGAGACTGTGGGGCAGGGGAGATGTGTAGAAGAGAATTGTGTATCTTTTAGGTATTACTGTCTAAATCCACTTATCATGTGTGATGACCTGATATGAGGGACAGATGGCCCCAGACTACCTCTAGAGTTGAACAGTTGGGAAAGGCCTCAGTGGTTATTTTCCTGTCCCTCAGGAGGAGGAATGTGGAATCCCTGCTGTTGCTATTCATTCTTGTCTTTTAGCCCATATCCATTCTGGAAATTTCCAAGGTATTGTTGGCTCTTTTCAAATTTTTGACTTCCTTGTTGCTGCTAGACATGCTGGTACCCCAGCTGACATGGACTCTTTTGCATCCTTGAAAGGAGTCTGAAACTTAATGTCAAAGGCTATGAGGGTCTTGCCCACCTTCTCCGTGTTCTCTGCTTCTTTTTTCTTAACTTTTGGTTTGAAAAGTGTGGATCCATCAAAGGACACATTAAGGCAAATGCTTCAGAATTTTCTGCCAACCCTGTGAAGTGTATTCAGGTATGAAGGCATAGAGCTATGCCAGTACCTGCTGCCCTACCTGCAGCATGAACTGAACTGTGTGCATGGCAACGTGGTGCAATCTGTGGCTTCCATGGACTGAGATATCACACTGGCCAACTCCTGATGAAAGTGTAACACATACCACAGGTAATTTATCACCCTCAGCATGTAATGCAGTTATGTTTTCCATATCTGTTCATTGCTCCAAAGTCAGTGTGGGATTACCTATGTTAAACTGTACAACTAAACTATGAGTTTCCCTTCATCAATTTTTTTAAATAATGAATTGTAATGCAAAACTGCAATACAAAGATAAAAAAGATATTTTTTGACAGGAAGCAAGCCTCCTCTACCACTCATTTGGGTGTTCCACCTCAACATCCTCCTTACCTACAGTATACATATCCTGTTCTACAACAGCGAGGAAAAGTGTTGCCCTCCCCTCAAGTAAGGCACCACCAGCTCACACAATTACAGTGCAATGGATTTTGAGCAAAACAACCCGATCAAAAGCTGCCTGATGTAATTACACATATTGCAGTACAGGGTAAACCTTTATTAGAAGGATGAGTAGCAGTACTGTGCAAATTAGAATCTACTTTAAGGGCAGTTACAGCAACAACAGACTGCGACTTGGAAGTCTCAATCCAGTGAGACCAGTCCTTGGGAAGCTGTAGGATCCTGTACGGTCTCCTCAAAAAAGGGATCACAATATTGGGTTCTTCCTATGTGACTAACTATAAGAAGCACTTTTTTGTTCACAGGAAGGACCACCCAAAAGAACAGACAGGTGTGTCTGCAATTCTTAATGTAGGATGTATTCAACAGAAGAAGAAAGGAAGTCTTTGGGACATTTCATCCTCTGACTCAATTTCAGAGAACATTCCAAAACTTGGGCTTGGAGTAATTTGGGTGAATAGTGTGGAATCAATACCATCCTTGTTATCTATTTCTAGGGAGGGGGATTCTTTTCGGGATGCCTCCTCTTGCAGCTATGCTTCTTACCTGACCTTGTTGGGGTGTAGAATGCAAGGATGATCAGGATGCATGAAATTGTCCAGATATATAAAACTGGTCCTGCGAGAGCCCCTTGGAGCTTTGTGCTCTGCTGATGAGAAGGACAAATGGCGAAAGCAGCAGACAGTAAAAATGTCTCTGGTTGAGGCCATTGCTGACATGGTTGCAGACACAGTGAATGGCAAATCCAAACTATCTGAATTGTCAATGTCAAGACTGACACTGAACCACAATCAGGGCCAAGGACACCTCCGCAACTGCCCATCAATGCCAATGCTGACACTTAGAATGCCAGTGCCAAAATTGATCCTGACAAATTGTCTTTAGAAAGTGGAGTTCACAGGCCATTTTGTCAAATGCCCAGCTTTGACAGCTTGAAGACAACTGGCTCAAAGGTTGACTCAGTCATCAGTGATAACTCTGAAAATGTTAATGCAGACACTGGTCTTAAATGGGCAACCCTGAAAGTTGAGGTAAGAGAAACTCCTGACACCGAAATAATTATCATCAGAGCCATCAACACTGACGGCACTGTCAATGTGGAAGGTGTTGACCCCAAAGGTTGTGGTCTCAAAACCAAGATCACAACCAACATTGACAAAATTTTCAATATCAACACCTGATATTATGACCAGCTATCTTGGAACTGGTTCCAAAGCGTGGGCCGACAGAGAGAGAAACAGGATGAAAAGGCAGGAAAAAAGGTATGGAAGGAACTCCTCTCTCTATTCAGGTAAATAAAAAGGTGAAGGGTCAAGAAACATTTTTTGCTGAACCTTTATTAAAGGTCTTATCATCTTCACATAGTCAATATCAGTGATAACAGAATGGCTAAGACTTGATGAACCTGTAAAACCTGGAAGAGGATGTCCTGGAGGTAAACGTTATTCTGTGTCCAAGTTTGAAATAAAGATAATACTAACAACATCCGATATTTTCAGTAGCAACTTGGAAATTCCAGAAGGAGGCAAAGCAAAAGTAGAACACAAGGATACTCTGTCCTAGAGCTTTCATGACCTGGAGCTCAGGAAGACTGTCCAGTGCTGTCCCTTCTCTTACTTCTACGCTTTTTTCTTTCACTACTTTTTTTTCCCCTATACCTTTGTTTTTACAATTGTCAGAATCCTGTGACTTGAGCTATGGCCTGTGAGGTCGAGAACCATAACTAGGTATTTTGTTGCCATGTGCAGTTCCCTAATCTGGCTTCCCCCATCAACTTTTAAGTGAAAAAAAGAAAACTAAGGTCCTTTCAGACTTGAGGGGGAAGAAATCTTCTCCTTTGAAAACTGCAGCAAATTGCTTACTACAAATGCAACAATCGGTTTGCTACAGCTAAATGCTACACACAAAGCAATGAAGAGCTTCATCCCTGACTGCAAATGCAGTTTTGATATTCATTTTTGAATGCGACAACTGCACTAATGCCTGCATCCAATCGGCATCTGATGTTCACCCCATACTTGCTACTGCTGCCTCTGACCACGGTGCAAGTCTTTTCAGGGCTGGACACAAAGCTACCCGTAAAACATAAAATCAGCTTCTTTTTTTTTCTTTTGCATTGAGTAGTGTTATGACTGAAATATTTACAAAGTTTACACTTCCCTTTGAAATGCTGTTCCCACAGACTAATAACATATAAGGCAGGTCTATTTTACTGCAGAATCTTATGGGCACATTTTGTACATTTCCCTTTGTAAATGGTCAGCTATCTAGAATTAAAATGAAAACAATAAAAATTCCAGAAAGGAAATAAAACACAGATTTCAAACAAAAGAAAGATTGGGAAAAAAAAGCTTGCACATGAAAGCAGCAACACTTTTTAAACAGTTCAGATATGTATTATCTGAAGTAAATAAGTAAAGTGTTAGGTTAGGGTTAGTATGCATTAGTAAAGGTGAGCTGGTGTCCCCAAGTCCACCTCACTAATGTGTGCAAACTCTAACCCTGCATTTTACCTTAGAAAAGTTTTTTCCATAACACAACCACTATTCAGACAATCAGTAGCCTTCTAGGTTCGTAAGTTCATAGGTGTTTACTAGGCTAATGACCACTAGGGCCTTTTTAAGCCTAGCCATGCATCCCTTATCTTTGACAGGTTCTGGTACCATTGATAAGTGTAACCACGAACTTTGGAGATGAAACCTTTGCAAGCAGGGGCCTGGGAGATGAATCATTTACAGGTTGCCTGTTTCCAGTAGAGACCCAGGTGCCAGGTCAGGGATGAATTTCCTGCTCCCCATCCAATTGCCCAAGTTACACTTGAATTGGGTTAGGGAGGAACTCTGCTTCACATGGATGGGGAGATTGTTCCACAGATGGGGTACTATCTGGGATATATACCTGTCTCTTCAGCAGGTCCTATTTATATCACAGGCAAGGTTTAAGTCTTAGAACAGCTAATTCTGGTGCTGTTTGTTTTGTGGATAAGCAAGAGGTTCTTCAGAGTGGGGTCTGACAATGCCCTATATGCTAGGCATAGATCTCCTCTCAACAGCCTGTAGGAGACAGAATACAGGGATAGGGCCATGAGGCAGTCTGCATAGGACATTTTACCTACACCCTGTATTCTTTTAGTGCGGAACCTCTGTGGATGTTCCAATTGTTGGATGTGCCTGGTTAGGGACATACCCAAGGGGGCATTGTACTCAATGATAGGTTTGATGAATGCCGAATACAGTGGAACAATGACTTCCTTGGACCTAGATGCCATACCTTTGTTAATAACTTGCACAACATAGAATGATTTTTCTCACTACTGCAATCACGTAATAGTCAAAGGCTAGATTACTGTCCATGTGTGCCCTTAAGTCTCTGACTACTGGGTCAACTCTAGGGGGTGTGTTATCAATATCATAGTTACCAGAGGCAGATGACTTTCCAAAGGATACTATTATGCATTTCTTGGCATTCAGTTTTAGTTCATGGCTCTGACACCAGTTGTTTGTCTGTTTCAGTCTTCCTGGAGAACATTTGTGTCTGTGTGGGATTCAATGACAGCTCCTAATTTGTAATCATTAGCAAATTTAGTCATCCAGTGACTATTGGCATTGGCCTTGACTTCTGAGAAGTAAATGCCAAAAAGGAATGGTTCAAAGACCGATACCTGAGGGGACTCTACTTGTGACTGGTCTCCTTGTAGAGGTGGGCCCCCCCAATTCTAACTTCTTGAGTCCTGTCTGTGAACCAGTTGGCTGTCTGCCGCATGACATACGGGTTTGCACCTAACCTCTTGAGTTTGTCAACAATGTCAGAGTGGGGTATTGTGTCAAATGCCTTGGCCAGGTCAAGGTAGGCAATGTCAACCATTCTGCCCTCATCCATTGTTTTGGTGACCTTCTCAAAGAAGCCCACAGTGTTATGTAGGCATGATCTGCCCTTGAAGAAGCCAAACTGGGTTGTGTCCAGTGTCTAGAGGTTTATTATACTATTATTGATCATTTCCATGATAATTCCTTCCATAGCTTTGCATATAAGACTAGTGAGACGTACAGGTATGTAGTTTCCAGTGTCTGTAATTGGTCTACCTTTGTGTAGAGGGATGACTGCTGCTGTTCTTCATTCATGAGGCACTAAGCCTGTTTGGTGGCTACAGTTAAATAGCAAGTCCAGAAGGCATGAAAGAACATGTTTCATGCTATTTAGAAGGCATCTTAGGATATTGTCTGGGCCCAATGATGCAGTGTTCTTGGCCTTAGAGAGAGCATTAAGGACCTGTTCCCTAGTAATAGCAGGGGGATTTAAATTTGATAGTATTTCCTGAGGGAAGTT
This sequence comes from Protopterus annectens, assembly GCF_019279795.1. Lineage (NCBI taxonomy): Eukaryota > Metazoa > Chordata > Ceratodontiformes > Protopteridae > Protopterus > Protopterus annectens. The sequence goes on from NC_056725.1 coordinate 382,476,707, forward strand.
TGAGTGGGGGAGAGAGGGGTAAGGTTGGAGCTGAATTTATTAGCTAGGAGATTTGCTATATCTTCTGGCTCAGTGTAGGTGACTCCATTTACAATGAGCTCTGCCCATAATTCTGTATTTCCTTTGAGGTTGTGGCTAATAGCTAAATAATGTATTGTGGTTGTTCTTGGCCTGGGAGGCCAAATTTACTTAAATTTGGCTTTTGTAGACTTTATTTGTCCTCTGAGTTGGGTTTTTAGTTTGAAGAGAGTGATTTTATCTAGCTGGGTGCTGCACCTTCTAATTTTTTGCCATGATTTTCTTCCTCCTGTTATACAGCCTATTGATTTTGTGATTCCACCAGTGTGGCTTGTTTTTTGAGTTAGTTCTGTACTTCTTCCTGGTGGGTACAGCTACCTCTGTGCAGTTATTAACATGCTTGTATAGGGTTTCTGTATACAGTTCTGCATAGGCAGCAGTGTCCTCAAGGTTTATGGGGGCTTGTAATTTTGCCAGGTTATCACTTGATAGCAGGAGGTTAGCCTTAGAGTAGTTCCCGAATATTCCAAGGTTAGCTGGGGTCCAGGTCATATTTTTACTTCAAAGGAGACCATTCTCTGGTCTGAGCTTACCACAGAAGACATTACACTAGGGGTTGCGCAGCACTCTCCCATATTAGTGAGGACCAGATCCAGTATTTTTGCACCCTTGGTTGGTGCATTCAGAATCTGGTCCAGGGAGTTAGTGTTTACATTGTCCAGGAATCTCTGTGTTTGTATGTTTGGTGGTCATATAGGATTCCCAGTCAATAGTGGGGTAATTAAAGTCACCCAAGAATATGGTACTGGGTTGGATGGTGAGTGTTTCTAATAAGTTTAAATACATGGTTTGGGTTTTCTGGGTCACAGAGGGGGACCTATAACTTGCAAGGAAATAGTATTGGATTTTGCCTGTGGTGATTTGAACATGGGGTAGCTCAAGTGCTTTGTCCTGTTTGATCAGCCTGCTATGGTTTTGAGGTTTTTGTTTGCCTTTTTTTTTAGTTTAGTTGTCATTGTGATTTATTTTCTGTGACGTTTGGGTGCTTTTGCTAGTGATTTTTTTGTGTCATTATTATGAACTGGTGTTGGTATTTTGAGTTTCTGTATTTTTAACCGTTAATGTTTTGAGATATATATATATATATATACACAACACACACACACACACACACACACACACACACACACACACACACACACACACACACACACACACACACACACACACACACACGCTTATATGATAACCATTCAACTTGTTGAGCGTCATCAGTCCTTAAAAGTCTTTCGGCTTTTCCCGGTTAGGGGTCACCACAGTGGATCACCGGTCCGCTAATGATTGGCAATGGATTTTTATGGTGTCAAGTTGCCAGCCCAGCACCCAAACTTCAAAAAAGGAACACACACGCATGCACCTGCATGCATGTCTAACGTTCACTCAACCGCGGGGAGGACATGCAGACTCTGCACTGAAGGCACTCCAGCCGAGAATCGAACTGGAGAACCTCTTGCTGTGAGGTGACAATGCTAACTGCTGCACCACCATGGCCTCTGCAACACCGTGGCCTCTAGTGTCATCAATCAAAGCAGATATTATTTTGCTTTCTAGATTAAATCACTCTTTCATCACAATTTGTGGAAGGTGAATGTGGAGATTGCAGCAAAGTTGGTATTAGGGTTTTGCCTTTTTCCCCACTGTTACACAATCTTACAGGAAGCATAGTAAGATTTTGGGAAAGTGGAGGGGTAGGGGCTTGCCCCCTGCAAAAGCATTGTGTATTTTTTATAGGTTTCATGGTTTATTTTTTGGTGATTGCGATACAGTGGTTAAATCTTTGTGTTGCACTTTCCATGGTTCTGTAATCAGTTTTCCGGTGTTTTGTACTGTGTGTGTGTGTGTGTGTGTGTGTGTGTGTGTGTGTGTGTGTGTGTGTGTGTGTGTGTGTGTGCGCTGAAGAATTACACGTGTATGGTGTTGCATTTGAATTAGTGGGGATTTCATGCTTTGAGTTCAGTGCTTGAATTTTCATTAATTCTACATGTGATGTAACACTATACATCCATATATGTATATATATATATATATATATATATATATATATATATATATATATATATATATATATATATATAAAGACATAGATAGATTAAAAAAACAAGAAAACAATCAGAAATCCTATAATAATATATGCAGAGTAAAACAAATTGCAAATGTTAGAGTCCGACTGGCAAGGATGGTTTCGGAAACAGATGAATTTCTGACACAATGTGGGGTTTTGAAGGAAATGTTTATAAAAAGAGGGTACCCGGAGAACTTTTTAAGTGATATTTTCAATGAAGTGGTACAAAAAAGAGTTAGGGGAGTTTTCACCACACTGATGGGGAATAGGGTTGAACAACCCGTCTCAAGGTATGAATAAGGAACCTATGAACCACTTCAGTAGAGCACTAGTTTTAACTTTTAACAGTGGTTTCTATGATATAAGACATATAATTGAGAGAACCTGGGTAATTTTCTTGGTGGACCTCCAACATATTAAAGTTGTGGGGGAGAGACCACAAATAGTGTACCAGAAGGATGTATGTATAAAAAACATGGTGGAAAGGGAAGGGACAACTAATTTAGAGGGCAAGATGATTAAGTGTGGGTCCTGTACTCAATGTCAACACATTTTAGAATGTAACTCAGTTAATGTCCATAATTATGGGTTCATAAAACTTAAAAAGAAATATAGTTGCAAATCGCAAGGTGTGGTATATTTAGCATCTTTCCAACAATGTCCTACATATTATGTGGGAAAAACTCTCAAACAGTCCCGTACTTGGATTTATCAACATGTTTATACGATTAGAAAGATGGACAGGAACAACGCTCTGGTAAAAAGTGATTGTTTTTCCACAACATACTTTCAAATTCATGGTGGTTGACCACTTAGATATGAGACAGAGAGGAGGGATCACATAATGAATTTTTGGAGTTCAGGGAACTGCAATGGCAGCTTAAAATAAATGCAGTTACCCCTCCTGGAATGAATGACCAATGTTCCATTCAGCGTGTTAAATCTAAAAGCCAGTTCTGAATATTAAATCATTGCAGTTTCTTATGTGGGAACATACAGCACATTAAAACAAAAATTCTTGTTGAATATACTCCTTATTTTTAGCATGGTATTTTGCACAAAACCATACATAAAAGCAAACATTTTATATTTGTTTATATGTTATGCATTTTTAACTTCTTGTATAGATAATTTCATGTAGGGTTTTACTGTACTGCATCTTTAAATGTGGAATGAAAGTTTGTAGTTGTCCAATCAGGTGTTTTTGAATGGTATATAATGTAACTGTTCAAATTATGTTTTATCCTGATGAAATCTTTTGCACTGTCAAGACGAAAGTGTCAAATTAAAATACGTTGGTGTGGTTCCAGTTTCGTGGTTATTCTTTGTTAATATCTGCAGAGTAAAATAAATTGTAAATGTTAGAGTATAATAATAAAGGATTTCAAGGCATACAGGAAGGGTTCACAGAAAAGTAAACTGCCCAAACAGGCAAAAAAAAAAAGGATATAATTGACCAGAGACAGCAGACAGATACAGGAACACACACAAATAACTCAAATATATTAAGGAAGTAAAGGGCTGTTTCTCTGATGTAATTCTCAACTGGCTGGAAAGATATGGAGAGGAAGCTAACTGTCAGAGCATATTGTATAAAGGGGAGTGGTTAGTACTCTGGGAAAGTTTTAGTTTTAGATGCCAAGCCGTTTGGCAGTCTGGTGTTTCAGTACCTTTGGTTAATGAGAATGGGCCTCCTTCCACTACATCCCATACCTTACTAATCAATGCATTAACATCAAACTGTGTAGTATGCATTGATATGCATGATACATAAACTGTTTATAACCTCTTAGCCTATTTCACACATCCTGACAAAATGTTAGCAATCACCAAAAACAGCTCCAGGTGGACTTTATTAAGAAGAAGCATGCAAGCACACTCTCATACACACACACACACACACACACACACACACACACACACACACACACACACACACACACACACACACACACACACACACACACAAAGATCACGTCTTCCACCCTTACCAGCTTAGGCAGTGCCATTTTAGTATTTTATTATTAAGACTGTTCTTATATTATTTTTCATTCTCATGGTCAGTCCGGATGTCTTCTGTTAAGGGATACTTATTCCTGCTATGGCCTGCACATCTGCCCTGTAGATTCAGTGTTCCACAGTTAAGAAATACCATCATAATCTAATTGTTTGGTATAATACAGCAGGTTAAACCTTTCGCCATCTAAAAAGAGAAATAGTACCGTCCCTCTAGTTAAAATACACTGCTAAGTTTTGCCTAGTTATTTTCTCCTTTGTCTGTTTTCCTCTATAATGAATAATGGACCTAAGCAGCTGTATAAGTGCTAAGCACATCCAATACCCATTGGTAATAATAACAGAGTTACAGAGGGTCATCAGGCTCTCACAATACACAGTATAACATTCATCTATCTATCTATCTATCTATCTATCTATCTATCTATCTATCTATCTATCTATCTATTTATCACTTTATTTTTGTTAATTGGGTTAGTTCTACTAGGCTAAAGACCTGTTTTCTGGAAGATCTGAGATGGGAATCACACTGACTCTGGAAAATTATCCTTACTTTTTTGTATAAGTGCTATAGGATCTTTTATATGGCCAGTAGGATAAGGATCTCATGCTTCTTGGAAAGGGCAGAAAGCCCCGTGCATAAAGTAAACACTCCTAGATAAAGAAACTCTCCACAGCCATCAACACATCTTTCATTTGGCAAAGCTCCAGGGCTCTGATACGACTAGGTAATTTGCTATCTCATGAATCACATGCAGAAGATATGCACCCTTAATTAACATTTAGAGCACCTATCAGATGCATAAAAGTAGATGTAATTTAAAGTTTGGGGGTATTTTACTCAATGTGACATATTTGCCTTCTTCAGAAGATATGCACGCTTACTTAACATCTAGGGCACCTGCCAGATGTATAAAAGTAATTTAACGTTTAGGGGTATTTTACCCAATGCAACATACTTGCCTTCTTGTGAATTTTAACTTTGACAGTGGAGTACTTCATAATACTTTTTCTAAACATTCAAATCTTTTTCCTTCCACATATCTAAGAAAAACGGGCATAGCCAGGAATTTACATTTTGCACTCTGAAAACCCATATTGAAGAGCACTATCTTTTCGGTTGATGTATATGCAAGCCTGCCCATGTTGCATTATAAAGACTGGCTTTTGGTTACAATACTGTATAGCAATAAGTACCTGCAAGACAAGGTCAGTAGACTTGATTACAATGTAGCACTATGACTATGTCACAGTAGCGAGTCCAAGAGACGTCTATTTGCACTACTGCCAATATTCGTCATCAGGTCTCTGTGCTACATCAAAGCAGCCAGTCAAAAAGAGGCCCATTCACCCTAATGCCAGAATGCAGTAATGGCAATCCACAATGCAAGATCATAGTAATCAGTTCAAAAGTGGTCCATTTGTATCAGTAACAACATCCATTCCCTGCACTCATGCAAACTGAGCTAGTAAACATATAAGTGTTCCCTTCATATTTACACTAACACTGCATTGAGATGTATCTTATAAAAGACTGCTTGGTATAGCCACAAATGTCTAATGTGGATCTATCCCAGAACCGGTGATAGCTGATCTAGTACCCTATGCAGTTACAAAAACTGGCATACCCTTGCAACCTAAAGTCGTGATGATAGGAGGTACTGCCAGCCATGCCAGGAAAAGTAAGGCAGTGGATGTTTGACTTGTACCAGCACAGCTAGCTGGAATGTTATAAATAAGTATGTGCCATTTGTATATCAAACCGATTTGTACAGATGCTTGTGCTGAAAAATGTATTTGCGAGGTTTGTTTGTGTTAAAATGTATCGACAGTGCACCCTGCTGGAATGAAAAAAAACGTACATGGATTACTGTAAATTAATTGAATGTATATGTTTTAATAGAGGATACTAGGACAGCAGAGGTTAACCAGCTAGCTTACTTTAAGAAAAATAAAGGAAATGTAAATGAGATGTTAAACCATTAAAATGGCACCCCAAAGTGTTGACAAGGATTGCAGATAGTGGGTCTGGAAGAAGCCTTTGTTCATTAGCTCAGTCAAAAGAGGGGAAGCCCCAGACACTGCCATAAACATTTAGATGTGTATTGTAGCCGTCTATGCTAAATTTCTGTCTCAGCTTCAGAGGGGGATACTGTGAGAACCTAGATTCAGGTGACCAGATGAGGTTATTCTGCAAGCCATCTATGATATTATATTTTACAGGGAGTAATTTCTGAGTATTGAGTATTCTGTTTTGGGGAACCTGACTAGAAAGACTGCTCACATATTTTATTATGCCTTGCTCTATCAAGTATGTTATTAGGGAATAGTAATTCTCCTATATTCAGTCAGGAATGGCAGTCAGAGGTGGCTAACTTCACGGCACCCATGCAAATGGAGAATAGTTGCATGATCACAGAAGCATACACCAATTCACTGTACAAACACGTACACAAATGCATGGATCTCAACATACCCAATAGAACCATGACACTCTCCTCCAAAAAAAAAGAAACCAATCTGGTGGTCCCCTGCCATAAACAAACTCTACAGCAGAAGGAGGAAACTGATGCGGAATAAGGTGAAGTCCAAAGACTGGAAAAACTCCCTTATCTGCCTCAACAAAAAGTTGAAATCCTTCATCAAATCCTCTAAAGCTAGATATGAAAACAGAATTGCAGCAGATACTAAAGACAACCACAAGGCCTTCTATAGTTATGTAAAAAAATCTCCACGACAATACCAAGATTTGCTCTGAACTACTGCGCAATGGTGCCTCCTATACCAAGCCAACAGATATTGCCAGTATACTGGCTGACAGATTCAGTGCCAATGTTACCCCCAGGACCAATGACAATACCAGTAGATTGCCAGGCACCCTGTATTACTGCTGCACAGGTTAAAACAGCACTGTTCAAGGCCAATAATACAGCTTCTATGGGACCTGACAACATCCCTAGTTGTGTTCCTCATGAACTACAGCATGAACTGGCACCTTCACCTGTGTGCCCTGTTTAATCACAGCCTCACCTCAGGCTTTGCCCCTGCTGAATGGTGCACTACTACAGTCATTCCTCTCCACAAAGGAGGAGCGACTACAGACCCTGGGAACTATTGCCCCATTAGCCTGACGAGTCTGATATGCAAAGCTATGGAACGCATCATCATGGACCTAATAAACAAGGATAAAGGGGTCTTCAAACTCTGGATCCCACACAGTTTGGTTTTGTGAAGGGTAGATCATGCCTACTCAACTTGGTCAACTTCTTTGAGTCACCAGAGCTGTGGAAGAAGGCAAGGTGGTTCATACAGCCTACCTTGATCTGGCCAAGGTTTTTGATACCATTTTCCACTCAGGAGTTATAGAAAAACTCACTAAGCTTGGCATCAACCCCTATACCACTGGGTAGGTTGGAAACCGGCTCACAGATAGAACTCACAGTGTCAAAGTAGCTGACTCCAAGTCAGACTGCCAAATAGTCATGAGTGGAGTCCCACAGGGTTTAGTCCTGGGTCATCTCCTGTTTGGTATCTACGTCTCTAAAGTCCAGGCCAACAAGAAGGCACTTTGGCTGATAAAGTTTGCAGACAATTGCAGGTTGGGAGCTATTATTAACTCCCTAAGTGATGTTGACATCCTACAGAATGGCCTCATTGTGAACAACAACTAGTGTCAGGACCATGGCATTAATCTCAATGCCAAAAAATGTGTCGTTATCCCCTTTGGAAAAAACCCGGTTCCCATGAATACCAACGTTGATGGTAGTCCACTGAACACAGAAAGCGTTATAAGAGATCTGGGAAGACAGGTTGACAGCAACTTCTCTTTTAATCACCACATTGCCACTGTGGTGAGAAAGTCCTTCTATGTGGCACATCTCATTACTAAGGGTTTTGGATCCAGGTAAAAAGAGTCACTGTCTTCCTCTACTCTTTCCTCATTAGGCCAATAATTGAGTACAATGCCCCATTTGGCATGTACCTCACTAGACACCTGCAACAACTGGAGAGGCCACAAAAGTACTCCACAAAGAGGATCATAGGCCTTACACGCTTGTCCTATATGGACAGACTCAAAAAACTCCAACTATTGTCTGTCTCATATTGCCTACTTAGAGCGATCTCTTCCTGACTTACAAAGCCATGTCTGACCCAGCTGTTTTAGAAATGCTACATCTAAAGAAATCCCAATCCCTCTGCACCACACGCTCCAAAGACCTCAACCTCATTACCACAATTAACAGAACATGCTGGATGGGCAGCACCTCACTGACCCTCTTCAAGAGAAATCTTGATGAGTGGATGGGAAACAGAAAATTCACCCCGGGGATAACTCCAGTGGCTCTACTCAATAGAGGCACTGGGAACTAAGGTCGGGTGGAACTATGTCAGCGTAATCCTATGGCTAGGCTTGTAAAGGCACCAGGGCCATGAGCCTAGTACACACCTATGAACATAGTGAAGCTTAGTTTAGGGACTGTTTTTCTTTATTTGTATGAGTCTGTCCATCAGTGTTATTTTCAATGTTTCCTTTGAATGAAACTATGTGGTTTACTGTAACTAAATATTTTGTATTTTCTTGTTCTTTTATTATTTATTATTACATATATATTTAAACTTTGCATTGTGGCTGGTCCTTTTTAGAAAATATCTAAGCTTTGAGAGTATTTACACATATTTATTTGGTAATATCTCTGACCACTCCTGAAAGCCCTGCTATTTGGTCAACATTACCATTTGTATTAATATTAACTCCACTCAGAATAATTGGATAGCCTTTTAAAAGCCTTACAGTGACTGACTGGTGGCAGTGAATCTACCTTATAGTCTGTGCAAAGTTGGTAGAATGGATAATCTGTGTCAGCCTTTCCCAGGTGTGTGTGTGTGTGTGTGTGTGTGTGTGTGTGTGTGTGTGTGTGTTGTGTGTGTGTGTATCTGTGTCAAAATTAAATCTCAAAGAGTGTGTGTTTGTCAGCTACTTGGGGCAAGGACATGAAAAACTGGTTTCACATTGCCAATGGGCAGCCTTATTGGGGACCTGGGGAGAGAGAGATAGAGACACCCAGACCCCGGGCTGAGTGGGTGCCCTGTGTGCTACTAAGGGAAATTGTGCTTGATGCAGAGGTATGTATCTGGAAATACTGAGTGTATCCATTTGTATTCCAAGTGCATTTTCACAGGCAGATGAGTGGGTGTCAAGTCACCACTTTTCAAGAGCTGGCAGAACTTTTGGTGAGGGAACAAGCCCTTTGCACTTTGCATGAGGACATGATAATCTGGTTGGCAGACAGGGAATTCAGCTCTGCAGATGAGCTGGGGAGAAAAGGGGATATTTACTTAGCAAGCAGGGAATCACTGCACAGGAAAGGGATACCCAATGCTGCACATGGATATAAGGGAACCCATGTTTGGCAGCCTAAACTGCCCTAATGGAGTCCATCAGTAACAAGGGAAGCCACTAGTTCAAGTACACAGCCAGGATCAAGGGTTAAATTTTTTAAATGTAACTAGTGGGGCCATGTAGCATATAGATATCCATGGAGGCAAGGTGGGGAACAAAGGATGGGGGAGCAAGCAAGTGGGAATAACAGAATGCCAGTGGTAAGTTGTCTGGAGACAACAGGGGTACCAAACTACCACCAGAGTTTGTATCCTAGCTTGTTGGATGGAAAACAGGCAACTGCCAAAAGAGACACAGCCTCTGATATAAACATTGTGAAGCCTGCAGTGGTTAAAGAGGAGCAGCACTTGCTTGGCATTCCACTCCAGTCAGAGCTTTAGGAGGGCTGTCATTCCAAATGCCTTTGACCAGGGTTAACCTGACTGGGAGGGTGGAAAGGAAGCAAGTAAGTAAATGTGTTTGAGGATATCCCTGCAGATGTCTTGATAGGGAATGATTTTTATAATGCAGTACCTTGTGTGCATGCAGTGATATGCAGTCAGGCTTGGAGACAGGTATGTGGGTCTGGTAACCCGGGGAGACCCAGACAGACTGCCAGGAGCGGCCTTAGGTCAACTGGTGCCCTAGGCAATAGGGCTAGATGGTGCCCACTCCCACACTAACTGGTGCCCCCATCCTAATCTACCTACATCAAATAAATACTGGAAAAACACCCCTGCTAGCACGGCACCCTAGGCAGCCGCCTAGTTGGCCTATGCCTATGGCCAGCTATGCAGACTGGATTACTGAAGCCAGGTCTGGTGATGTGGCTAATTCAGGGATGGAGCTATCCTGTAGCAATAAGCCTGAAGATGAGCCACGGCTGTTGGTAGGTACTTATGTTCCCTTGGACAGAGTGACTGCAAGGACAGAGTTGAGTGGTAGTACCCAGGCTGACAGTAAGGCATCAGACTTCCTGTGGAAGGGGAGCTGGGAAAAGTTACAAAGATAGAGTTGAGACACGCTCAGCTGTCAGAACCTATGTTACAAGGCTGGAGGGAAGGAGCTAGGGAGGCCCCTGATTCTCAAAGAAAATAGAAGTCTATATACTGGAACAAAGGGTTACTAGAGACTAGGCCCCTGATAGAGGGCTAGAAGATGAGGTAATACAGCAGTTGGTAGTGCCCAGAGCCTACCATCTGGCACTTCTAGCCATAGCCCATGATATTCCTTTTGCAGGTCATATGAGCATAAAGCATACCAAGAGACATATTATGCAGAACTTTTATTGGCCTGGGATTGCCAGGGATCTAAAAGGGTACTGCAGGACCTGTGAGCAGTGCCAGAAAGTAGGCATGGCAGGAGACAAGGTCAAAACTCCGTTGATGCCTTTGCCTGTGACTGAGGAGCTATTTCAGAGGGTAGATATGGCTATTGTGAGGCCTCTGAGCATCCCAAGCTCCACAGGGAAGAAGTATATCCTGGTGGTAGTGGATTATGTTACTAGATACTGTAAGCCAGTAGCTTTGTCCTCCATTGAGGCAGAAAAGGTAGCAAATGCTTTGTTAGTGATTTTCTGCAGGGTAGGTTTCCTGAGAGAAATATTGACTAACAGAGGTGCCAATTTCATGTCAGACCTGCTGGCTTGTCTGTGGGAGCACTGTGAGGTGAAGCACCTAAAAAACACCCCTTACCATCCCCAGACTAATGGTCTTGTGGAGAGGTTAAACTCTACACTGAAGACCATGCTATGGGTTTTGCAGACCAGTTTAAGAGAGATTTGGACAAATATTTGCCTCATCTGCTATTTTCTTACAGAGAGGTACCCCAGGAATCTACCTTTAGATTTGATGCATGATGAGTGAGAGGGTGAGTGTGAATCCTACAAGGGGTCAGTTGTGGCATATGTCCTAAACCTCAGGACAAGGCTTAGGGAGCCCATGGGTTTGTCCCAGGAGAACCTGGCAGGAGCCCAACAGCAGAAAAAGGTCTGGTATGGCAGGAATGCTCGAGCCAGAGAGTATGCTGTGGGACAGGTGATTGTTCTCATTCCTGTCAGACACAATAAGCTGCAAGCAGCTAGGGAGGGACCCTTCAAAATTGTAAGGTAGTTGAATGATGTTAGCTATATGGTAGAACTGCTAGGAAGGAGGCAGGGCACAAGCTGTACCATGTTAACATGATGAAGCCTTACCATGATAGGGAGGCCCTTGTGCTGCGTATTTGCGGAAGGAGGAGTCTGAGTGGGACCTATGGCTACAGGGAGCCAGCCAGCAAAATCTCATGTTACTATGGTGGAGCTTAGGGTTGCAGGCATATGATATGACAGTGCAACACTGTAGTGGGATCGGTAATGACAAGGCAGGGAATGGGGTAACACATTCCCAGATAGGCTTATTTCTCTCAAGCCACATTTCTCATGGGTCACTTGAAAAAGTAGCTTGAGTTTTCAAAGGGGGGGAGGTGATGATAGGAGGTACTGCCAGCCATGCCAGGAGAAGTAGGGCAGTGGATGTATGACTTGTGTCAGCACAGTTAGCTGGAATTTTATACATAAATATATGTCTTTTGTATGTCAAACTGATTTGTACAAATGTTTATGCTGAAAATGTATTTGTGTGATTTGCTTGTGTTAAAATGTATCAAAGGTCCACCCTGCTGGAATGAAAAGAAATGCATATGTATTATTGTAACTGAATCGAGTGCATATGTTTTATACAGGATACTGGGACAGCAGAGGTTAACTAGCTAGTTTACTTTAAGAAAAATAAAGGAAACGTAAATGAGCTGTTAAACCATTAAAACGGTGCCTCACAATGTTGAATAGGACCTGATATGGTGGGTCTGGAAGAAGACAAGCCCAAGGCACTGCCATAAACATGTAGATGTGCACTGTAGCCATCTATGCTAAATTTCTGTCTCAGCTTCAAAGGGGGATACTGTAAGAACCCAGAGTCAGGTGACCAGATGAGGTCAATCTGCAAGCCATCTTGGCTATTATATTTTACAGGGAGTAATCTCTGAGTATTGAGTATTCTGTTTTGGTGAACCTGATGAGAAAGACTTTTTACATATTTCACTGTGCCTTGCTCTATCAAGTAAGTTATTAGGGAACAGTAATTCTTCTAGATTCAGTCAGGAATATAAAAAAGCTTAGTTTAGAGATTGTTATCTTTATTCGTACGAGTCTGTCCATCAATGTTATTTTCAATGTTTCTTGTGATTGGAACTCTGTGGTTTACTGTAAATATATATTTAGTATTTTCTTGTGATTTTATTATTTATTATTAAATATAGTTAAAGGTTTCATTGTGGCTGGTCCTTTTTAGAAAATATTTAAGGTTTGAGAGTACTTGCATATATTTATTTGGTGATAATCTGCCACTCCTGAATGCCCTGCTTTTTGGTCAGTATTACATCTGTATTAATACTAACTTCACTCAGCATAACTGGACACCCTTTTAAGAGGCTTACAGTAACTGACTGGTGACAGTGAATCTACCTTATAGTCAAGGCAATGTTGGTAGAGTGGGTAATCTGTGCCAGCCTTTCCCAGATATATGTGTGTGTGTGTGTGTGTGTGTGTGTGTGTGTGTGTGTGTGTGTGTGTGTGTGTGTGTGTGTGTGTGTGTGTGTCAGCTACTTCAGGCATGGACACAAAGCACTGGTTTCCCAGTGCCAGTAGGGAGCCTTACTGGGGACCTGGGGAGAGAAAGACAGAGACACCCAGACCCACAGCTGAATGTGTGCTCTTAAGGAAATTTCTGCTTGATGCAGATTGCAGAGAAGTATGCATCTGGAAATATTGAGTGTATCCATTTGTATTCCAAGTACACATCCCTCTCCAGTGTTAGTGGTGAGGATTCAGGCTCCATGATTAGTGGCCCAGCATGGGGACATCACATATTGGTGGCACTGGTGGCGTCACATATTGGTGGCACTGGTGGGCAGCACAATAATAATAATAAAAATCATAATAAAAAAGCTATTCTGCACCACAGGCATCTGCCAATTGTGTCCACAAACAGCTTACACCAGGGACAGCCACCTCTTTTGTCCTGCCTTAGTTATGGTTATGGACTAACTTCCTGAGGCTTCATTATGCGTGGTAACTTAAGAGTTCACAAAAGTTTACCATAGTTAATACAAAGGCTTTTAATAAGCTGGACACTTGTGTATACTGGTAAGAATGATGTTAGTAAAACAGAAACAGAGGCAGAGCCAGTGAGTGAACGAGTGAATGAGATCAATGCATGAAGACTGATATGTGACACAGTGATTGTAACTCGGTGCTGAGAAGTTTAGAAACTCCACAAACTGGTCAGTTTATGTCAGGAAAAACTAAATCAATTGCCAACTACTGACATTACATAGGAAAGATATATGGGAAAGGTATAAAACTAGCAAGTCAGCAATGAGATGTGCATAAAAGTCAACTGCATACAGACAAGCAATGACTTTCATATGAGAGGATGTATTAATACCAGTGTGATTCACAGGAAACAGACAAAATAATTCATAATCTATATTGTATCATTTGGGAAAAGAAATAAGCATTTAATATGTTTACCAAGCACAGGAGAATGAATGACAATACAGAAATATTAAATGGTCTGAAATGTATTATGATAATGAAAGATATGGAATTATTCAGATGACTCAGGGAGAAAAAGAAACTGGTTACTATGATAGGAGTAATAATAGCCAGTGAAAGGAAACACTTCTATACAAACAGGATGAAAATCACTTGTGAAGTCATATTTGATTGTGCATATTTTTGTAGTTTCTAAAGTCACAGCAACAAATTATAAAACCATCATATATATAACATAATTTTATAAGCAGAGAATTAATCTAAAGTCTCAACACTTTGCATGGAATTTTTGTTGTTTTATTGTCAATCAGTAGTGCAGTGAGCTGATGTCACTTTAACGCCAATAAAAATCATTGATGTGTCATGTAAGAATCTCCCCAGATACACAAATACAAACACAGAGTCTTTAATGTCCTTGCTGTGCTCTGGACTATGGTGTGAGCCTTCTACCCATTTCTGAGCTTTTGAGTTTTTACAAAATAAATCATCATTAGTCAGAGTTGTAACTAGCAATTCTGGGGCCCAATGCCATTCCCTGGTGCCACCATCAACTTTAAAAAAATGCAAATATATCAAGCAGCTTCCTACAGACTATTCCATAACTGAAGTGCTAAAGAGCTTCAGTCCTGCCTGTAATGACAATACCAGCATTCAGCTCTGTGTGCTGGTAATGGACTAATGACCAATTGGCATCTGTCAGTTGTGCCCACTTGCCCTCTGGTATTACTTATTTATTTAAACAGTTAAAGAACTACTGATGTTTAAGCATTAGCCTGCTGTTTGTCTTGATATTAATCAGTAGTTTAATTAATCATTATACTGGGTATATAAATAAACTGTTCCACCTATATAATAGACAGTAAGCTTACTTAATTGTAAAAGTTGCTGGACACCTGCCAGATAACTGACCTCAGAATTTTACAGTTATGGTAAAATTATTAACTGTCATCCCTAGAGTATAATATAACAGTAAGAGAGGCAATACTTAGTATACAAAAGCCAGCAGATATAGCAAACTAAATCATTAAATATCTCACAAATCCATCCACGATGCTTCAACCTTCTCTATTACATGTCTTCAATGCTCTTCTTAGTAGACGACTGCCTTATTATTTTAGGTGGAAATGTTAATGTCATCTCTGACTCTTTGATTGATCACCCTTTCTCTGATTGGAAAGACATTCCACAAGCCCAAAAACTCCTGATTCAGTGAATGAATGAATGACTGATATATGGTGGGTATCTGGAACCATAGCAGTAATGAAGTAAATGGCAGGTTCAATTTCAATTATATTTATATTTCTTTTATATTTATATTTCATTAATGCCAATATTCATAAATTAAACAGCTATTGCTGTTTAAATGAATAAATGAAATTGAACCTGTCATTTTCTTTATTACTGCTGCCACTGGGGATGCACAAGCCAGTGCATTTCCTTGTGCCAGTCCCAAGCCCGGATAAATGGGGAGGGTTGCGTCAGGAAGGGCATCCGGCGTAAAACTTTGCCAAAACATTTCATGCAGACACCAAGAAACATTTTTATACCGGATTGGTCGAGGCCCGGGTTAACAACGACGGCTACCAGTACTGTTAGCCTACAGGGTGCTGGCGGAAATTGGGCTACTGTTGGCCGGAGAAGAGGCGGAAGACATGGCCGAAGGCAGGAAGAGAGGAGAAAGGCTAGGACTGTGGTAGTGAAGGTCGGAACTTTGAATGTTGGCAGTATGACTGGTATAGAGAGAGAGCTAGCTGATATGATGGACAGAAGGAAGGTTGGTATATTGTGTGTGCAAGAGACCAGATGGAAGGGGAGTAAGGCTAGGTGTATCGGAGGTGGGTTCAAATTGTTTTATCATGGTGTGGATGGGAGGAGAAATGCTGTAGGAGTTATTCTGAAGGAACAGTATGCTGAGAGTGTTTTGGAGGTGAAAAGAGTGTCAGATAGAGTGATGTTTATAGGTTCATAGGGTAGATACTAGGCTATCTGCCCTAGGGCATTTATAAGCCTAGCCAGAGTGTATTTGGCTTCCGCCTCCCTATTAGATTAGCCTACTGTGCCTCTGTAAAGTAGGTCACAGACGGTACCCTTTTAAGATTAGTTTACTGTGCCTCTGTCTAGCAGGGACACAGAAGAGATCCCAGGTGTGAATTTGCGATTTCCCATCCACGCGTCCAGATTTCGCTTGAAGAGGGTCAGCGAGGGGCTATGTCTAACATGAATTGGGATTCTATTCCAGAGTGAGGGGAGCCTCTGGGAAATGAATCTGTCCCTCCAGCATGTCCTATTTACTTTTGTGCAGTGGTTTAGGTCCCTGGAGCGTGTAGCTCTACGGGACTTGGATTTTTTGAGGTGGAGCATGTCCATTAATTCTGGGTTTGACATGGCTTTGTACGTCAGGCATAGATCGCCTCTGAGTAGGAGGTAAGCAACTGAGTAGAGCTGGAGTTTCTTTAGTCGAATTGCATAGGGCATCTGTTTGTAGCCCATGATCCTCTTGGTGAGGTACTTTTGGGGTCTCTCCAGTTGCTGCAGGTGTCGGGTAAGGTACATCCCAAAAGGGGCATTGTATTCAATTATGGGCCTGATGAGTGAAGAGTAGAGGGGCACAATGACCTCTCTTGATCTAGATGCGAACCCTTTTGTGATAAGGTGGGCTATATAGAAGGTCTTTCTAACCACTTTGGCAACGTGATTATCAAAGGAGAGATTACTATCTACGTTGGTCCCCAAATCTCTAATTACTTCTTCTGTACTTAATGGATTACCACCTATATGGTAATTTGTGGGCACCTTGTTTTTCCCAAAGGGGATGACTATGCACTTTTTAGCATTTAGCTTGAGGCCGTGGCTCTGGCACCAAGCATCCGTCTCTGTGAGACCCTTTTGGAGGATGCCTGTGTCAGCTGGAGATTCGATTATGGCCCCCAGTTTGCAGTCATCTGCGAACTTGTCAGCCATAATCCCCCCGTGTTAGCCTGAACCTCAGAGAAGTATATACCGAACAAGAGAGGTCCCAGAACTGAGCCCTGTGGGATGCCACTTATAACTGGTTTGGATTCGGACATGGTACCTGCAATTCTGACCATGTGGGTTCTATCTCTGAGCCAGTTTGCAACCCATCTTGTGATATAGGGGTTGATATTTAAGCTGGTAAGCTTATTTATGATGCCCAAGTGGGGTATTGTGTCGAAGGCTTTTGCGAGGTCCAGGTAGGCTGTGTGGACTACCTTGCCCTCATCTATGGCTTTGGTAACTGTTTCAAAGAAATCAACTAGGTTTAAGAGGTAAGATCTGCCCTTAACAAAGCCGAATTGTGTAGGGTCCAGTGTCTGGAGGCTCCCAATGTCTTTGTTTATGAGTTCCATGATAATACGCTCCATAGCTTTACAGACCAGACTAGTCAGGCTTATGGGGCGATAGTTTCCGGGGTCTGTTGTGGCACCACCTTTGTGGAGCTGGAAATTGATGGTGTAATGATGAATGCTGTTAGTACATATGCTCCACAAGTTGGGTGTGCAATGGATGAGAAAGAAAAATTTTTGGAGTGAATTGGATGAAGTGGTGATGACTGTACCCAAGGATGAGAGAGTGGTGATTGGAGTAGATTTCAATGGACATGTTGGTGAAGGGAACAGAGGGGATGAGGAAGTGATGGGTAGGTATGATGTTAAACAAAGGAATGCAGAAAGTCAGATGGTAGTGGATTTTGCGAAAAGGATGGACATGGCTGTGGTGAATACGTATTTTAACAAGAGGGAGGAGCATAGGGTGACTTACAAGAGTGGAGGAAGATGCACACAGGCAGGTTATATCTTATGTAGGAGGGCCAGCTTGAAGGAGATTGGAGACTGTAAAGTGGTGACTGGAGAAAGTGTAGTTAAGCAGCATAGGATAGTGGTTTGTAGGATGATGTTGGTTATCAAGAAGAGGAGGAGGAGTGTGAGGGCAGCACCAAGGATCAAATGGTTGAAATTTAAAAAAGGTAATTGTGAGGTGGAGTTCGGGGATGAGTTAAGGCAGGCACTGGGTGGCAGTGAAGAGTTACCAAACAGCTGGGTAACTACAGCAGAGCTAGTAAGGGAGACGGCTAGAAAGGTGCTTGGTATCACATCTGGACAGAGGAAGGACAACAAGGAGACATGGTGGTGGAATGAGGAAGTACAGAAGAGTATACAGAGAAAGAGGTTGGCAAAGAAGTGGGATTGTCAGAGAGATGAAGAAAGTAGACAGGAGTATAAGGAGATGAGGTGCATGGCAAAGAGAGTGGTGGCAAAGGCTAAGGATAAGGCATATGAAGAGTTGTATGAAAGGTTGGACACTAAGGAGGGAGAAAAGGACCTGTACCAATTGGCTAGATAGAGGGACCGAGCTAGGAAAGATGTGCAGCAAATAAAGGTGATAAAGGATAATGAGGGAAACATACTCACAAGTGAGGAGAGTGTGTTGAGGAGATGCTAAGAGTACTTTGAGGGGTTGATGAATGAAGAGAATGAGATGAGAGGGAGAGAAGGTCGGATGATGTAGGGATAGTGAATCATGAAGTACAATGGATTAGCAAGGAGGAAGTAAGGATAGCTATGAAGAGAATGAAGAATGGAAAGGCTGTTGGCCCAGATGACATACCTGTGGAAGCATGGAGGTGTTTAGGTGAAATGGCAGTGGAGTTTTTAACCAGATTGTTTAATGAAATCTTGGAAAGTGAGAGGATGCCTGAGGAATGGAGAAAAAGTGTTTTGGTACTGATTTTTAAGAATAAGGGTGATGTGCAGAGCTGTAGTAACTACAGAGGGATGAAATTGATCAGTCACAGCATGAAGTTATGAGTAAGAGTAGTGGAAGCAAGGTTAAGAAGGGGCGTGATGATTAGTGATCAGCAGTATGACTTCATGCCAGGAAAGAGCACTACAGATGTGATCTTTGCTCTGAGAGTGTTGATGGAGAAGTACAGAGAATGTCGGAAGGAGTTGCATTGTGTTTTTGTAGACTTAGAGAAAGCATATGACAGGGTGCCTAGAGAGGAGTTGTGGTATTGTATGAGGAAGTCAGGAGTGTCAAAAAAGTATGTCAGAGTGGTACAGGATATGTACGAGGGTAGTGTGACAGTGGTGAGGTCTGCAGTGGGAGTAATGGATGCATTTAAGGTGGAGGTGGGGTTACATCAAGGATCAGCTCTGAGCCCTTTTTTATTTGCAATGGTGATGGACAGGTTGACAGACGAGATAAGACAGGAGTCCCCGTGGACTATGATGTTTGCAGATGACATTGTGATCTGTAGTGAGAGTAGGGAACAGGTGGAGGAGACCCTGGAGAGATGGAGATATGTTCTAGAGAGAAGAGGAATGA
The DNA here is from genome assembly GCF_019279795.1 of Protopterus annectens. NCBI lineage: Eukaryota > Metazoa > Chordata > Ceratodontiformes > Protopteridae > Protopterus > Protopterus annectens. Next base: position 382,496,183 of record NC_056725.1, read on the forward strand.
AGGCCAGCAGGACTAAGACAGAATATATGTGTGTGAATGAGAGGGAGGATAGAGGAATGGTGAGGATGCAAGGAGTAGAGGTGGCGAAGGTGCATGACTTTAAATACTTGAGGTCAATAGTTCAGAGTAACGGTGAGTGTGGAAGAGAGGTGAAGAAGAGAGTACAGGCAGGATGGAGTGGGTGGAGAAGAGTGTCAGGAGTAATTTGTGACAGACAAGTACCTGTAAGAGTGAAAGGGAAGGTCTACAAGAGGGTAGTGAGACCAGCTATGTTATATGGGTTGGAGACAGTGGCATTGACAAAAAGGCAGGAGTTTGAGCTGGATGTGGCAGAATTAAAGATGTTAAGATTTGCACTGGGTGTGACGAGGGTGGACAGGATTAGGAATAAGTATATTAGAGGGTCAGCCCAGGTTGGAAGGTTTGGAGACAAAGCCAGAGAGGCACGATTACGTTGGTTTGGACATGTGCTGAGGAGGGATGCTGAGTATATTGGGAAAAAGATGCTAAGGATGAAGCTACCAGGTAACAGGAAAAGAGGAAGGCCTAAGATAAGGTTTATGGATGTGGTGAGAGAGGACATGCAGGTGGTTGGTGTGACAGAACAAGATGCAGAGGACAGGAAGAAATGGAAACAGGTGATCTGCTGTGGCGACCCCTAACGGGAACATCCGAAAGAAGATGATGATGAGGATGATGATTTACTTCATAACTGCTATGGTTCATATATATATATACATATATATATATATATATATATATATATATATATATATATAGAAGCCATCCGTTTCACACTATTGTAGCTATAGGTTTGGTGAGCAACTTGTGGAAAAGGAAATGTCTTCTGACTAAAGAAAAACAGATTAGTTTTATTTACAGATGCAACTCCTGGGCCATGCAACCTGAAAGACCTACATTCCAAAATCATATTATCTCCTCAGAGACTACTTTTTTGGATTAAGAGTCACATGATTACCTATACTAGCTATATACTACCTATACCTATATACACAAGTCCAGCGGCATTATTGCACTCCTACAAATTTAAAAACGTATGCAACTTTGTAGACTGCATATGCCTGCAAATGCTCATGGTAAGTTACCCCTACAGTCTATTAGGTTAGTCTTAGATGACAGACTATTTACTTCTACAGCAGTCATATATATATATATATATATATATATATATATATATATATATATATGTGTGTGAATAATGTAATTACACAGTGTTCCCACATTCCTAATCTTTAACCTCAGTTCTACAACCTTACAGTTCAATGACCATGCATTTAAGCAATTACACATAAACTGAATAAGATGGCACAACTACAGCCATGAACTGTTTAACATGAGCTGTCTGTCCATCAACTTCCTGTTATTAACTGTCTGGCCTCAAAAAGTCGTCAGTCCTTTCTGCTAGCTCAAGCCAAGTACAAATATACAACGTTACTCCTCTCATCCAAGTTCTAGTGGTTCCTCACACAGAGCGGTTCAGATCACCTTATATGGGCTTTTAACTTTCATTCTTATTCTGGCAAGATAGGGACCAAAAATTCCAGTCAAATAATTTTTTACCCTGTGAACTAACCTGAGTTTTGTCATAAATGACACGGCTGCTTTATTCACATTCACATTCCTCCCTGTACTAGTCCCAGTCTTACACCAAAGAGTAGGGGCTCCCGCATCATCTCTGTTAATAAACCAGTTAAGTACCAAACACAGATTGCTCAATAACAATGACAGAAACATGGTAGCTAAACTTCCTCAGTGACACAACTTGGCTCAAAGTGCAAGCATTGGCATTACCCCCCAACACGTGCACGCACACACACACACACACACACACACACACACACACACACACACACGCGCGCGCGCATGCACGCATGCACACACACACACACACACACACACACACACACACACACACACACACACACACACACACACACACACACACACACAGAAAAACACACACACATTAATAAAGAAATCTGTGCAGACCTTTCTTCAAGGTTTCAAACGAAACCCAAAATGCAATAACAGGCAATATATACAAACAGCAGACCAGTCATAGCAATGTATTTTAATTGCATTATTTCTACACCCCCAAAAAAGAAGTAACAAAGCCTAGCTCCAAAAATCTCATATATTTATTAATACTATAGAGGTTCTTATTCCTAAACTAAGACCTGTTCTTGATGATTCCTAGTTAATCATACAAAAGACCTTCTTAAGACCATGAAACCATAATCAAACATGTACTTCCAGTCTATGTTTGGAATAGTTAGTAGAAAATAGATCTGGCTTTACTAGGACTGAAGTTTGACTATGAGCCACACACAAGTGCAGTATCAAGACTTTAATCAATATCGGTAAAAAAATCATTAGCTTAAACCCAAAGCTTGATGTCTATACCCTACAGCTGAATCTTTAGTCTCTCCATATTTATCATTTAAAGCAGGGGGCACAAAGGATATAATAAGTAAATACAGATAGGAAGAACATCCTCGCTTCATACCACAATGAATCTGAATAGCCTAAAATTATTTCAGTAAATCTAATGAGGGTCGATGGACTGAAGTATAAGTTTTTAATTAAAGCAATAAAAAAATGGAAGAGAATTGATTTTGTCCAGTGTAGTAAACAAAAAAAATACAAATGAAGCATACCAAATTCCAGATAATCAGTGGGGGCCAATGGACAATTCTCACTTCCTTCTGCAGATGTTGAGAGTATATGTGCTACTTTTTTGCATGGCTCAAAGAAGCTCTGTCCTTTCATAAATCCAGCCTGATATTCAATAATCAAACTACTCTATACTCAGTCTATCTCCATGGTCAGAAGCTTTGCCAAGCTCTTTGACAGAAATTAAAGAAATTAAGCAATATTATGCCACTAAGGAAAAATCAAGGTTATCCAAGTCTTTTGCATGGAGAGGCTGAAATTCTGAGAGAAGCATATATACATGAAAAGAGTCAGAAATACAGAATCTGATTTAGTACCCATGGCTTGAAACTCTTCAGCTCTTATCCTGCCTAGTACCAGAGCATTTTAAGCAACTAATGAACAGATCAATCCCCCCCTTCATTCTACGTCTGTCTCTCCCTCTCTCTCTCTCTGTTTCTCTCTGTTTCTCTCCATCTCTCTCTCTAGGATAATAATGCTCTTGTAATAGTTTTAGTAGCTCTATACCCTGGAGTTAGTCATGGACCCTAATCTCACCTGCCTCTAATGCAGATGTAATATATAACCTGTTGAAGTTTTCAGCACAGCAAGTGACAATCCATCTTGGCTAATAAACAAATTAAACATTATCCACTGGGTCAGTCCTTAAAAAGGACTTCCTCAGAATTCAGATTTGGCATATAAGCAAAACGTCATCTAATGAGCTCCAGAATACCAAAATACTTTCTCTCCCTATGTTGGGGTAGGAAGGCTACTCTCTTGCTGAGTTAAGCCTTGTGTCTATGAGTATAATGACCAAGTACGTGCTCGTCATCATCCAAATACTGGGAATGGGGCTAATCTTGGGTCTTCTTTATTTTGTCCCAGGTTTCACAGATGATATTGTTTTGAAAGTATTATGTGTTTTAGCATTTTATATCAGTCATTCTCTTTGGCTTTTGCATTTCAGAAGTAACTAATCAAGAGAAGTTTTGTAAAAATATTATCTTACAAGATAGAGGTGAAAACAAAAGCATACTCTCCACTGCACTGCTGTATCATTCGTCTGAAAATGAATTGGAAACCCTTCATTTAAGATCTAACAGCAGATGTAGTATGTGGCCAGCAGTACTAGAGAATCATCTAAAACCACCAAATGTTCTATACTAACCTCCTCTACTACACAAAACCACAAACAGCAAAAAGGAAATCAGTTGTGCCAAAGATTTACATCAGCTTGTCCAACAGGTGTATACCACCTATACCTCTCAGCTGTACAGATTTTCGCAGAATGTCCAGATTTATGGCTCATATTTTTGGCCTTTTCCTTATAAAATTTGTGGTCTTCTGGCAAATCACTGGGATGATCTGAGGACTGAAGTCACTAAATAATGATGTTCATCTGAGTTTCAGACTTGAAGTCCTTTAGAAAATGTATGTTAAAACAAACCCTGTTACTCTAGCAACTTTCTAAGTTTATAAGAGCAATATATAAAACATGTCCCCAGTTTTGGGTCTTTGTCCTCCCATTTTGTTGGGCTTTGTCCAGATTTCTTGCACTAAGAGGTTGAGAGGTATACATACCTCTCAACCGTACCAAATTTCTCGGTTTTTACCAGTTCTGAGGTCCAAATAAAGGGGTGCATAATTCCCAAGTGGCACCCCTTCATTTCTGACTTTTCAGGCTTTTTTAAAAATGTTTTTTTGTTTTTCAACTGATGTCATCACGTGCAAAGGCATGCGCGATGACGTCAGCTCCATGAACAACCTGCCAGCGTGTTGGAATTGAGGGATTCACTTTCTGGGCCATAGCGTGCATGTGTGCAACTTCCCGGCTGCTTAAAGCAGCATTTGAATTCCGTGGACCACGGTTACTGCTTGGCAAGAACTGTGCAGTCTTTTAATTTAATGGGGCTGGGAATGCACTTAGAAGAAATGGCCACTGATATTGACAGCTGTAGTTCTAGTGACTAGATCTTCGGGGTGCACTTTACAGAATTTGGCAGCTGTGCTGTATGCTTGACTACTAAAATTCTCAGGATTTCTTTTGCCACAAGTGACAAGGTCAGATTTGATGTCCACCAAGTACATATCTGCTGTCAGTAGTACTTAAGACTAACTTTCTTAGATGTGACTTTGCAAATCGAAGGTCACATTGCTGATGGTGGAATTAGAAAATGAGATTTCTGCAACTTTTTGGACGGCTAAAATCGGTTGTAATTGGTATGGTCCATGTTAAAGCTCTTCCAGGTATACACGTTTTCATTTATGTATGTTTTTTGGTTTTTGTATTGTGTTTGTGCATGTTAATTATTATGATATCAATGAGTTGAGAAGATGAAAGTAAAGATCAAAACTGATTTACAGCAGGTAGAGAGATATTCGTCAACTTTGCCCTGAGACGGTTGGAATGGTCTCTTCTTTTATCATACCACAAAACTTCTGTCTGCTACTTAACAAAGGGTGAACGTGAGTGAGGTGCTGTTTGTAAGATGGTTCTGCTTAGGAGTGCTAATAAATTTTAAATGGGTTATGCCAGGATGAAAAATGAGTAATGTGACTCCATGCGAGTTAAAATATTGACAATGAAATCCGTCCGACACAAGGCATACATTTGGATCCCACTTTTAAAGAACAGATAATGATACAGGATAGTTAGGTGCATATTTAGAAGTCAGTTATATATATATATATGTGTGTGTACATATAGGAAGGTGGGCTGGTCATAGAACCTTTTCAGCCACCACCCCAGAGATGGAATACATAAAGGAGAACATACAACAAAAGTTTCAAGACAGGTAACTTACACACACTATTTTCAATTAAATATACTGTAATACAATATGTGCAGTTTCATTTGGCACAGAAGTAGTAATTAATATATTTTGAATGTACATTCAAAGCAGGCTTGTGTTGGCATCCCAGATAATAATAGATCAGCCAGTGTCTCGGAAGCATTTGTTAATTGATTTCTTCTTTGATGTGTTCATGTGATGTCTTTTTAAAGTCTTGGAGGAATTCTTTAGACTTAACTTCAGGTAGGAACTTATTTCATAATACTGTACCTTTCTGTAGAATGACTTCCTCCATAACATTCTTGAAAGGTGGTCTGCTTAGCATGATGGTGCTGTCTCATGTGTTTCTTAAGGTATATCCTGGTTCTCTGAGTGTCAGTTTTCTTCTCAAAGGGGGAATAATAGCCTAGTTTTATTATTTTGAATGTCAGAATGTTTAGAAGTAGGGTTGTTCTTTCAGTCATAGGTAGCCACTCTTCACTTGTAAAATGTTGCAATGATAGCTGCATCATACTATGTTCTACTCCAACAGTATGTAGCTGGATAGCTGATACTGTACTGTGTTGTACTTTTAAAGGGGGAGGAATTGGTGGATGCTGCAGTCCTGAGAATGTCCTCTTTGGCAGAGATACCTAGTAACTATGAACCTGTTATCAGTTTGCCATCCATTCCCTATTGCAATATTACTACCTTATTTTTTTAATGTAACATAGACAATTTATTCCTCAAGGGCAACAGACAGTTTATTTGTAGGTGAAATAATGAAATATTAAGTTGTTTGCTAGCAGCAACCTCTTCATTAGTTACAAATCTTGCAGATCTATTTAATGTGGAATTATTTAGATTTTATTTATTTTATTTTATTTTATATTTGTTGACAGGGAAAGTCTGACTGGACACAGGTCTATTTTCAGCGGATGCCTGGGGAGAAAAGCTCCAAGCTCCAATAGATGACTTTTACTTCTGCAGAGATTATGCATATTTACTGATACTGGTGGATTGTAGACATTTGAGTAGACTTTTATGATGGAAATATTCTGAATTGGGCAGTTTTGTCATTATTGGTTCATGCATTTTGTTTCATTGCTTACTGGAAAAATGTTCAAAACAATAAATTTAAAATGCGCTCTTACAAGTGTGCTGTATTATACTAGGAGTGCAATTTAATACAGTCAGGAAAGTGTATCAAAGAACAAATGTATGTTTCGTGTGCAAGGGGCCTATGATTAGAAAACAGCCCAAAGGTAATCTTTATCCGCCACTGGCCAGATGCATTTTCTTTGAATATGGGTTTCAATGCTGTTTTAATGAATGTGAGATTCAAGGGCAGAGAAGTTTTAATGCTAAGTCTATTTTCATTGTGAGACTGTATGCCTTTATTTAACAGATGTCTATTAGTGTTTGTGCTATAAAATATAAAATAAAAGTTTTAAATTAATTCCAATTTATCCAAATAATCATCGGAGAAGTAAAGCAATATGGACATTACAGTGTTTATGGTAAATGGGGAGAAATAGCCCATTAATGGGAAACTGGAATGGCTGTGTGTGTGGGGGGGCCTCATTCGACCATGATTTTGTGAGGGGGGAAGGCGGCACAAACTCAAGCTATGCCACTGATCAGCAGGCCATGGAGAATAACTTTTGTAGGTCCTGTCTTAGCAACTGTAATATTCTTTTGCTAAGATTAGAATATTGCCTACCATTACACCCCCTACTTTTAAATGCCCTACTTTTATCACAAAACCCACATACTGCAAGTCACCAAAAACAAAATCCTAAGGTTCATCATCTTCTCCCTTCCCAGTGAACATCATTGCTACACATTTCAAAAGAAAAAACATAATTTACTACAGGGTCTGGGCTGCGGCCATGTTTTGGTTGTCTGTTGTTCAGTTTGTGCTTGAAAGTTGGCACCCCACAATTCCACTGAAGTGGGCGAGGTTACATAATTATGTATGCAAATTTTATGTTAATCAGCATACACGTGTACCTATTTTTCATGTCCTTTGTCCAGATTTTTGATGTTTCCAGGTTGAGAGGTATGTAATGACCACCTGCAAAGAATAAAGCTGTGTCTAACGATCCCAGAATTTGAAAGTATCACACAATTCTATAATATCCTCCCTTCTGGATTCCATTGCTGTTAGATCATGCTGGCTGCCTAAAAAAGTAAACATAAAACTGTATTCCTGTTTTCAGCAAGTAAATTCACACCAGTATCTAATTCAAATATCTCTTATAGCAACTTTACAAAAATAATTATCTCTGCTAGCTAAGCCCATAAGCACATCATGTGATTCTTCGAATACTGCATTTAACTGTCAGTTATATTATTTATCACTGTATGCCTATACCATCATAAAAGCATTCATTCTTCTCACCAGAAGGACAAACTCCAAAACTATTGTCCACCAAACATGAATGTATAACGCAATTGGATTTTAACATTTGCAGGCACGCACCTACTTGTGTTATCTCATAACCTATAACATTCCACGTCATGACATGAAGTAAGTCTGTAAATGTGACAATATTATATCATTATTATTATTGTTATTACCACTGTGGGACAGCATCATAATCCTTGACCTTTCTTTGATCTTGTTTTACGTTACCTTCTGCCCTACATGCAGACACTTCTATGTACTCGACACCCACACACAGCAGCATTATTAAGTAGCAGGTAGTGGAAACACACATCATCATCATCAGCCCCCTTTTTCCCATTTTTCTATATAGGGTCAGGGTATCGTGTTAACTGACGCCATCTCTCTTAAGTGCCACACTCCTGCCTTCTTCAACACTCATGCCTGACTGTCACAGACCTTCTTTCAAACAATCCATCCTCCTCTTTGCTGGACATCCTCACTTCCTCTTACCTTCTTCCTGTCTGTCCCAAATCTTCCTCACCCAATTGTCTTCTGCTTTTCTACACATGTGCCTAAACACCATATCTGTTCTCTCTGATCTTTTCTGCAATTGGAGCAACTTTGGCTTCTGCTCTTATGTCCTCATTTCTTCATCTGTCCCACAGTGTGCATCCTATCACCTTTCTCAGGCACTTCATTTTCATCACCTCTAGCTTCTTCAGCTGTGTAAACACAGATAAGTCACACACAAACTTTTTGAAAAAAACAGATGCTAGAGCTGTTGCCTGATTAAAATGAATGCAGCAAGCAATGCAGTCTTTATTCCTCCTCCCAATTCATCAGTACTATCCTTCCAGTCAAAATACTGGTATCATGCAGTGGCCATTAGGGCCCCAGCATCAATGCATATAGGAAATGTATGTCAGAGTAACTACGTCCCAGCCACACAGGAGAATACCAGCAATGGAAATAGCATGTCCTCTATGTACATACTGAATGACTTGTTCAGTTTTAAAATAAAATGCTTTACAACTAAAACAAGAACAGCTGTGTCAGATGCTGATAAGCATTAGGCCTGGGCCTACTATTCCTCCTTAGTTTGCTGGGATAGGTATATAAACACTATATAATGACTAATGAGCAGAATCCCAGGAAGCTGAGTGATTATTTAGAGATGGCTAGATGAAGGGAGCCCTGAAATAACAATAATATTTTGTCTCCTAACTGAGTGGAGATGTCTCAGCATTGCACAAATGTAAATAAATAAACATGAATGTCTTATGGGGTTACATCAGTTAGGGAAGTGGCTGATATACTTTCACTGTTGCCCCTGTACGCAGAAACTCTAGGATTGCAACTGGGCATGTGCAGTGGATTACAGTTGCAAAAAGCAATTCAAATAACCACCCCTACTGCTGCCTAAATCATGGCCCTTCTTGGCTGGCAGTAACCATAATGTTGGGGGAAAAAAATCGGCCAATTGGCCAAGATAGGGCCCGATGGTCAGCAGGCAGCAGGGCCAAAAACTTAACATGGCCCAAAACCAGACTAGAATGTGAGATTTGGCATAGGAAAGATTAGGATAGGTAAACCCATGGTCTTAAGGAAATTTTGCAGCCATGATTGTCTATCTGCTGAAAAGAGATTTTACTAATGAGGTATAGATAGCATTGGGGACACATAGGCAATATAACAAATAGTATTGCTATGATGATGGGGAAAAGGAACAAGATGTGGGATAAGTGCATGTATGGTGGACACAATAAACAGTGTGTTAGGTATGAGGGGGAAAACATGCTTCAGGGGAATAGAGAAGCTGGATTCATTCAGCTTACATTACAAAATGATGGCAATCTGAAGTGGACTATAAAACAGTAAATGGGCTAAAGGTCAAATTCCTGCTTTACAGCAGAAATTATGTTTAATTTGCTATTAAGAATTATGCTCTGTTAAAGATTTAAAAATGCTGTTTTAGAAATATTAAGTGTTCTTGAATAAAAGATAAATGTTATTACTGTGGTAAAAGTGCAGATTGGAAAATAGATTGGAATAGACAGAAGGCAAATGCTTAAGTATAAATAATTGTAAGCATGTTCTTTTGTGATTAAGCCAACAATAAAAGTTGTTTGTTTTCACTAGGGCTACAGATTTCCTCCCACATTACAAAAGCATTGCTGAGAGGCAGACTGGTGTGTGTGAGTGTGAATGTGTATGTTTTCTATGATGGCCAGGCATCCTATCTGAGGACTGCTTCTTGCCCTTCACCTGATTCTTGTTAGGACTAAATCTAGTCATTGTGACCCTAAAACTGGATGTATGTATGAGCAATAGAATTATGGGTATAGAGGCTTACTGTTCTGTACCTTTCTGCCTTACTTAAAATTGTTACTTTCCACGGGAAATCTGTATAACTCCCAGGATAAACTTCATAGATTGTTACTAGGGTAATGACCTGGGAGATCTTTCTAATCCTAGCCAAGTTTTCCCAAAAGAATAATGACATCCTGTATCCAAACAGGACATTGAAGGCTAGGCACAATATGGGTTAACACAACTGTAACATTTTTTTTTCTTTCTGTGCATAATGTTTGCCAAGAATATTTCTGGGTCCTATTCTAAAACACTTGTTTTCAGGGAGGTCTTCTGTTTTTTTTATGTTTAAACACTTTAAGATACTCCCCATAATATTCATAGTTATCCTTCTTCTTTTGGCTTTCCCGGTTAGGGGTCGCCACAGCAGATCACCTGTCCGCTCACGACTGGCAGTGGAATTTTACGATGTCGAATTGCCAGCCCGGCACCCCAACCTTCCACAGAAGGCACACACACAAACACACTCACACCTAGGGCCAATTTAGAGTGTCTAATCCACCTACAGCATGTCTTTGGGATGTGGGAGGAAACCAGAGCACCTGGAGGAAACCCACGCGACCACAGGGAGGACATGCAGACTCCGCACAGAAGGCATCTCAGCTGAGGATCGAACCAGAGAACCTCTTGCTGTGAGGTGGCAACGCTAACCGCTGCATGACCGTGGCTGTCCTAACATTCATAGGTATCCAACTATTCAAATTTCTTTATGATCAAATATTTCTCGACTTACCTACCAAACATTATATGCACTCCCGCCTATAATCAAGACTTCATTGTACAGATCACTCTTTCTCCATCCTAGCTCCCAAACTTTAGGAATGCTTACCCCTCACCTTAAACATATCTCATACCCCAATTTCCATTGACAGCTAAAGCAGCACCTGCAAAATTAAGCAACCTGTAAATGCCCCATGTCTGAGGACATCACTTACTTGTATGTAAATACTAATTTATCTGGCTTGCAGGACCATTTTAAGCATAGCCAATAATCTGAGGTTAGAAACAAACCCTGTACCTTGTGTCTATAAGGTGTAGACCTTAACCATTATGACAAACCCACTCCCCACTTAACTTCATGTTCTACACTTCCTTTCTGTCTCTGCTTAGTCCAAAGGAACTCAATCTTCTGTTTCGCTGGAATGTTGCTCATTCACAGCTCATGTATACGTTGTACATATTAATTTTCCGATGTTTTTTTCCTTTCAATTCTTAACTAATGCTTTTTAATCCTCTACTCAACTCTTTATTGTGTACATATACTTTTTCATTTGTATTATATGTTAATTATTTCATATTGCAATTAAAAAATGATTACATTTTCTTATTTACCCTTTTCCTGAGTTGAGACTGAAACTGGTCATTTGTGTTCAGTGCTCTACCCCTGAAACAAATTAAAATTAATACAATAAATAAATCCTCAGCAGTATAAGTTCCTACATCTGGGTTTCAGTTGCGAGTGCATAAGGAAAATTATAGACTTAAAAATGCAGAATGCACTAATATTAATGATATCCATGGAAATACAGAAAAACTCACAAGGACTATGTATTAAAAATGGTTATTACTTTTTCAGGAAGTAACATTTCCAAGAAGCCTTCAACAAGAATGAAAATGGGTAATTTTTTCAGTATATCCAGTAAAAATCCACTACACTGCCTTTATTTTTTTCATCAGGCTCTTTACTGACCTTTACTAACACCTCCTTAACCAGCTTAATTGAGAGCAATTAAGCAATAATGTCAAAAATGGTAGAAAAATAACAGATCACTCAAGGGTGGTAAGCACTTTTGTCTTCCGATACAGAGTTCATCTGACAATTAATGTACTACATCATTAATCTCTCTACAGGCAACTGACCAAGTCACGTGACTAAAGGGCCAAAAATACTAAAATGCATTATTTAAAAATATAGTACTTAAAGAACCTAAGTATATTAAAGTGGTTATTTGATTTATTATTCAAGCTGAGGGGTGGATATCCCCCAAATTAAATTGCCATGGGCCATGTCCAAATCCCTACTACTAACATCTAATCTGACATGTTAAATTAAAAAAATAAATAAATAAACAAAAAACTGACAAACCAACGTATGTATAAATACAGCAGTATGTTGCATACCATTCTTTATAGTATGCATGCTCATAAATGCATTGGCTGAACTTTCTACACATCCTGTCAACAAAAACACACTACAAACATTACTCAACACAACATAAACAGACATGCAGAACTGCAGTTAAAGTGATCATCTCCTTCATAAATCATCCCTGTTCTCAAAACAGCACTTTCTACAAAAGCTATGTAAGTGCATTTCTTCTTACTAGATGAAGGCATTGCTCTGTGGCTAATGTAATTTTCCAGTAAGATCATATAATTATGTTACCTTTACTAAAAAGTCCTACTGAGTAACAGTTTGTCAAAATGCAATGGCCCCAGAACCCTGAGATCACAGCAACCTATGCAGAATTGTCCACAGAAACCCTGTACAAACATGCAAATAGCTGCACTAAGGCTGCTGTACCTACTAGACATAAGCCCGTAACAAACACCAAAAGCAAAATACACTGGTGGAATCCAACCTTAATAGGGTAAATAACGTTGTTGTACAAAATGAAAAAAGTAATTGCCAAAATCATTAAGAGATGCTCTCATAAAGGCAAGTTCTCACTGATCCAACTAAACAACAAACTAAGAGGATTAATTAAGTCTAGTATGGCCAACTATGATGTCAGGATAGACTCTCAGGCTAAGGACAGCCACATGGCTTCATCAGCTATACCCAAAACCTTAAAGGTAACACCGCCCCTCCTGCTAATCCCTGAAAAATCCTTTCTAGCATATACACCCCAACTATCAGCAGGAAGAAGGTCTTGGGAGTGCTTGCCAATGCCTGAAACACTATCTCTATGGGCCCAAACAATATTCTGGGTTTCTGCCTAAATAGCTTAAAACATAACATTTCAGGACCACTTGAGGCACTTTTCATCTCTACGGCTTCAAAACAGGTAACATACCAAGTGAACAGAGGACTGCAATGGTTATCCCTCTTCACAAGGGTGGCCCATTAAACAAATCCCAGAAACTACAGACCCATCAGTGTGACAAGTCTAATAAGCAAACCATAGAATGAATTATCATGGAAGTTATCAACACTGGACCCATCCTGTTTGGCTTTGTGAAGGGAAGGTCTTACCTTCTTAACCTGGTTGATTTCTTCTCAAGGGTTACCAAGGCAATGGTAAGGGGAAGACAGTACATATCACCTACCTTGACCTAGCTAGGGATTCAATATGATCCCTTACTCAAGTATTGTTGATAAACTTACTGAACTAGGCATAAATCCCTTAATAACTTGATGGATTTCCAGCTGGCCCATAGACAGGACCCAAAAAGTCAGGACTGAGACCACCTCCACCAAGAAATTGGTCAACAATGGAGTATCTCAGGGATCTGAGCTGGGTCCAGTTGTGCTTGGCATCTACTTCTTTGAAATCATAGCTAATGTCAAAGCCCTTTGTCTAGCCAACTTTGCAGACAGATGACTGTAAACTGGGACCCGTCAAAGATCCCCCCAATGACACTAACATTCAGTAAACATTCTGAAAGGGCCAAACATAGACAAATGGCTGTTGCCAAAGCCATGGTTTAAAACACAAGAAAATAACCCCATTGATAAAACAGCCCTAAAAGTTTACCCAGTAGTTAGGGATATGGGAATATCATCATCATCATCATCAGCCCCCCTTTTCCCACTTTTTCTACATGGAGTCGAGGTATTGTGTTAACTGTCACCAACTCTCTCGATTCTGTGCACTCCTGCCTTCTTCAACACTCATGCCTGACTGTCGCAGATCTTCTTTCACACACTCCATCCACCTCTTTGCTGGATGTCCTTGCTTCCTCTTACCTTCTTCCTGTCTGTCCCAAATCTTCCTCACCAGATTGTCTTCTGCTTTTCTGCACATGTCCAAACCACCATAATCGGTTCTCTTTGATCTTTTCTGCAAATGGAGCTACTTTGGCTTCTGCTCTTATGTCCTCATTTCTATGTTTGTCCCACAGTGTGCATCCTACCACCCTTAGGAGTCACTTCATTTCCATCATCTCTAGCTTCTTCAACTGTTATGCCTTTACTACCCCATTTCCATCACCTCTAGCTTCTTCAACTGTTCTGCCTTTACTACCCAGGTTTCTGTACCATACAGGAGTACTGGTTGCACCATTGTCTTGTACACCTTACTTTTCAGCTTCTTTGACATTCTTCTGTCATATACTACACCTGATACTCTATGCCAGTTGGATGCAGCCCCTCTGTTTCTAGCTTTGACCTCTTCATTCAGACTTCCCTTCTCCTCAACCACCCCTTCCAAATACTTGAAGCTGTTTACCTGTTCTATTATCTTCCCTTCTCTCTCTATTCTCAGCTTCTTCTGATTTCCCCAATGTGCTGCCATTACCACTGTCTTATTTGAGCTTAGTTTCATCCCATTTGCCTTCAGATTTGCATTCCATTCTCCTATCCTTTGCTGAAGTTCTTGCTCAGAGTCTGCCTGTAATGCCACATTGTCTGCATACAGCAACTTTGTTGATCTGCCCGGACCGATCTGTTTGCTAATGTTGTCCATCACCAGTATGAACAGCAGTGCGCTCAGAGCTGAACCCTGGTGTACACCCACTCCCATTGGGAACCCTTCTGTGAGGCCAAACACTGTTTCTACTTGAGTCATTGGGTCCTTGTACATCGCTTCCACTAATTCTACCAATGTTTCTGGGACTTCAAACCACTACAGTACTGCCCAGATCAGCTTTCTTAGGACCTTGATATATTCTTTCTCCAAGTCTAGGAATGCCCAGTTGGACTCTCTCCTTATCTCTAGCTTCTTTTCATGTATCTGTCTCACTGAAACATCGGGTCAATTGTGCTGCATCCTGATCTGAAACCGAACTATTCATCTCCCATCTTACATTCTACTACTCTGCGTATCCGTTTATCAATCACCCTCTCCAGAACTTTCGTGCAATGTGATAGGAGTTTGATGCCTCTGTACTGTTCACGGTTGTGGATGTCTCCTTTGTTCATGTACACTGGCACTAGTATGCTTATTCTCTAGTCATCTGGGATACGCCTTTCACTTCACACTGCTATTAGTACTCTCAAAAGCCATTTCTCCCCTATCTCATCCAGCATCTTTATCATATCTGCTGTGACCTCATCTGAGCCTGCTGCTTTCCCAGACTTCATCTTCCTTAGTGCTATTCTTACTTCTTCTAGGGTGGGCTCTTCTTCTTCTCTGATCGTAGGTTGTTTCTGGGGCAGTACAACTTCTGTGGGGTTTTCTTCATTCAGAAGCTGCTGGAAATACTCCTTCCATCTGCCTTTGATATCCTCTGGACTGGTGAGCAGGTTGCTGCTGGCATCCCTTATGGAGTGTGTCTGACTATCTTCTTTATCTTTCTTTCTTTGCCTTGCAACCTGATATAGTTTCTTTGTGCCCTTTACTGAGTCACTTTCCAGAAGTTGGTAGAGTGCCTCCGATGCCCTACTCTTTGCTATTGCAACTTCTTTCTTAGATTCTTTGTTAGCCAACTAGTAGTTCTTCCTAGCCTGGTCAGTCTTTTCTATCTCCCACTTCTTCCTGCACTCCTCCTTTCTTTTGATGACTTCCTGGACTTCTGCATTCCACCACCAGCTTTCCTTATGTACCTTATTTCCATACCTGGCTCGGCCACATATCTTTTCTGTAGTCCTACCACATGCTGTTTTTAGGTGCTGACATTCTTGTTCAACTCCACCTATTTCCTCCTCTTCTTGAGGTGCTAGAGCCCTGAGTAATTACTTCAAATGCTGTACTTTCTCTCCAGTCAACTTCCAGGTCTTCAGCCTGGTCTCTGTTGACCTTAGAGCCTTCTCTGACCACTGACTGTGGCAAATAGTGGTTTATGATGTGGGCCAACTGTTTTGCTGGGGTTAAGTTTACAATCATGGATTCTACCCCACTGCCTTTTCTTTACTAGGAGGAAGTCTACCTGAGTTGCACGTTGGCTACTCTTGTTTGTGATCTTGTGACTGTCTCTCTTTCTGAACCATGTGTTGGCTACCATTAAGCCATTTGCCAGACATAAGTCTAGAATGGCTTCTCCTTTATTCCTGTTGCCCCACCCATGTGGACCTTGGCAGTACTCATATTCTGTTCTGGTACATTCAAGTCACCCATTATCAACACCAATTCATGTTGCCCTGCTTTATCTAGTAGGTCTTGCAATTGCTGTCTGAATGCACTCTTTTTCTCACTATCACAATCCCGCTGTGGGGCATAGGCTGAGATTATGAATACTACCATATCATTAAACTGGAGTCTGCTTGCCATGAGTCTGTCATTAATTCTGATGATATCCCTTACTGCCTTCTGAAGCCTCTCTCTCACTACAACTCCTATACCATTTCTAGCCTGTCCCTCCCGTGAGTAGTAGGGTCTAGATCCTAAGCCAAGTGGCTTTGCTGCACTGCCCTTCCATCTTGTCTGTTGGGTACACAGGATGTCCAGTCTCCTCTGTATCATCATGTCATCCACTTCCAAGCTGCGTCCTGTCAGTGAACCTACATTAAAGAATAGCAATTCTCAGTTCATGTTTGGCAGGTTGGTTGGTTTTACCTGCAGCTTTTGTCCAGGCTAGGCAACTAGACACCGGACAGCCAGTAGCTTATTGACCCAGGGCCGCTGGGCTTTACAGCAGGCACACACTGGCCAATAAGGGCAGATATACCCCTCCCACTGTTAGCATGGTTCCTGGCATTGTTCTGCGTAGACTGGGTCCTCAACCCATGCCCATTTTGGAGACATTGGTCAACATGACCAAATCACCTAGAGCCACATTTTACACTGTCAAGTGACTAGCCCTGCCACGGCATGCAGTCTGTGATCCATGTTCTTCTACCTTGAGGATACTGCACCCCACAGTATATGCCCAAAGCAGTTGGTCTGTACAACTCTTCCCCTACAGAGCACCATGTAGAATCTGTGCTGCTACCCACAGCTCCATTCATTGGTGAGTTTGAGATGGAAACACTCAGCATGTTTTTCAGACGTGGGAGGAACCTCATGGAGACATGGAGAGAACATGCACACTCCAAACAGGTACTGGTCAGAGGTCAGGTTCAAACCTTATACCTTGTGCAAGAGCGGCAAATACCTTAACCTTTATGTCAACTGGTCTCTCTGGAAATGTATGTAGGCAGTAATCTGTATTTGACCAACACATAGCCAAGATGATAAGAAAGCTATTTTATGTGCTCAAACAAAAAACACCCACAAAAGTACATTATACAAAGAATGACTACTGAATTTTGGGGGCAGAGATGGATATTAGAGAAGTGTGTGTTTGCCTGAGATGAAGTGGGGGGGTAGTGAGGGTGTGTGTATGGGTGAATGTGCAAATGTGTCTGTGAATTCAATCAGGTGGGGAGGGGGCTTTCTGTGTGTGCATGTGTGTATGGAATGAATGTGTGAATGTGAGTTTGGGTGGAGGCTGTCATACCTACTTACTCCTCTAGACTAATGAGCAACTACTGCAGCATCAACATTGTTGTTGAGGGGGAACACTAAGTCATCCAGATAACATTTATATCATGTCTTAAAAGGCACTTAACAAAGCTGTGCACTGGGGGGGGCACCACTCATCAGGGATACCTCTTTACTATGACATGGGTCAAAGGGATCACTAGACGCCTGGAATACTCTATACAGAGTGCTGTAAAGACACTTATTAAAAAAAGAAAGATGATGTGGGTCAGAGTACCATTAGACAACATATACATGTTATAAACAGCATGCCTTAAAGGCATTAAAATGATTCAAACTGTGCACCCCCCCACACCTTCCACAGAGAGTATTAATTCTCTGTGGCTCCAATAGACA
Organism: Protopterus annectens; assembly: GCF_019279795.1. NCBI lineage: Eukaryota > Metazoa > Chordata > Ceratodontiformes > Protopteridae > Protopterus > Protopterus annectens. Next base: position 382,514,311 of record NC_056725.1, read on the forward strand.
CCAGGTTAAACTAGGAAATAACAGTCAAATCTTAAAAAACAAATTACAACGTTGTGGAGAGTTTCAAACCCCACATCTCTGACAAAGGAAAAGCAACATTAGCCCACTATGCTAACTGAGAAGATAAGTGTTTTTTATTTAATTTCCTATTGTAACAAGAAATTGCACAACCACATCTACTGCCAGTATAGTGCTTAAAATGGTGACCAAAAGCATTCCCACCAATGCCATTTTTGTCTGCAGTGTGCTCATTTATGTTACCCCCAAACTTGTTATCTTCCAGCACAAAAATGTACACTTATACGAGCAGATAAGGATACTTTGTTAGTTGCGCTTCAAAAAAAAAAAGGATGAACTTTCGTATTCTTCTTCTGTTCTTTTTAATCCAAAGAGTTAGCAAAACCTCCTGATTTGCTGAATTATGTTGGCTGTGTTCCAGAAAAGCTTTTAGTTATAATGGATGTCAAACAAGTACAGCCTAATATCATGTATGCATCTGGCTTACAGGCACAAAGGGAAACAGTGCTTTTCATACCAATTTACCAGCATACATGACTGAGATCTAAGCTGAATTGAAAATGACAGTTTCAGAGATTAATATATATTTTCATTTTAAGAGAAATACATATCCAGTTTAGAATAATAGCTAAAAGTGCAGTAATGGCAACAATTTAGTTACTTAGGTCTAGTAGGAAAGGACATTTATTTTAAGTAACAGTCAATTTTTTTAATTAAGTGAAACTGTCCAAGCATTTACTGATGATATATTTATTGTATGGGCCAGTGTGTATGCACATTACTGCACTTGAAAAACATCAATATCATAAATGTGAGGTATTGTCTAGCTGTATCCCACAATGGATAGCATACTGAATAAAATGATAGTCTAGGTTACTCAGTACAGCTAGTAATGAGAAAATATATTATATGCAGAGAGTACTATCCTCAGCATATCACCTATATACATAAATATATTTACATATGTACACACACACACACACACACATATATATATATATATATATATATATACACAGATATATATATACACATATATATACACACACACATATATATACATATATATATATATATATACACACACACACACAGACTTGTGTATATGTGTATATATATATATATATATATATATATATATATATATATATATATATATATATACACATACACATACATTCACACACACATGTACATATATACATACATATACATATTTACATATTTATATTTATATATGTATTATTGAATGAATGAATGCTTGGGAAATGTCAGCAAGAATTTTATTAAGATATTTGTTAACAGGGTTACAATGAGATGACATTGGTGACTACTGCTTCCAAGATGGTGAATGTATAGATAGAAAGCAAATGGTATTGTGAAAAAGCAAAAAAAAAGCATAAACTAATGCACTTCGGTAACAGAAACTTAGGAATGACATGCATGTTGTAAGAGCTAGCCTTAATGCAGACAGAGCAAGAAACAGGCCTACAAGTTGTCACCATTCTATCCTGAATCATACTTTAATGGGAGATAGCGTTGGCAAAAACTAGCAGAGTAATAAAATGGGTCATGAGGAAGAGGAAGTTGGCTAATATACTCATTTATAAAGTACACTGTGAAGTGGTGACATTGATTTATTGTACATAAAAAAGGAAATTCCATTTTCATGAGTAGAAGTCTACGAATTTTATCTGTGATTTTTTTCATACACATACAGTAGTGGTGCTGCGGTAGCGTTGTCGCCTCACAGCAAGACGTTGTCCTGTTCGATTCTCAGCTAGAGCGTCTTCTGTGTGGAGGCATGCGTGAATGGGCGGGCCTTAGTTGAAGGTTGTGCGTCAGGGCTGGTAACTTGGCATGTAAAAATCCACTACCAAACATTAGCGGACTGGAGTTCCGCTGTGGCAACCCCTAACCGGGTTAAGCCGAAAGACACAACAAAAGACACAACATTTGTTGGTCATTACCATGATTTCATTATCTATTATTTACTGCAATTACACACTTAATAGCATATTCTAAGAACAGAACACTGAATAAGCAAGTGACAGTGTTAAAAGCAAATTACAAACACATAAACACTCTCTGCTTAGGCATTGATAGAATTATAGAAGTGAAAGGAGAATGTAAGCTCTCATTTGGGACTCAAATCCAAGACCTCCAACATCCCATGGTGGTGTCAATTCTGTTGGACCAATAAGAGCCTCTGAACATATAAGTGTTGTCTTAACCTTTCAGTTAGAAAAATCAAATTGCAAACACACACACACACACACAAACACACACACACACACACACACACACACACACACACACACACACACACACACACATATAGAGAAAGCCATAAGACTCAAAGAATTAAAAACATAACATAAGCTTTCATTTTGGTAAAAGCAGTAACTGTATGAAATTCAATATATGGTAAATGAGTACTTGTAAGTAAAATGCCAAATACCATGGAAATCACACAATGTTTCACACCTCAAAGTCCAAATACAGGATTTCCCACTATTTTGCCAGCAAAAAAAAAAAAAGGTGAGTGTCTCTTTTGGTAAGACTGTGTGTGTGTGTGTGTGTGTGTGTGTGTGTGTGTGTACAAGAACATCTGGTTTATAAAATGCATACATTATAAGGTTAATAGAATAACAAGGCAGAAGCACTGGTGGTAGGCAGGTAAATAATGGAAGACAGAAGGGATATGGATATCAGGCTAACGATTCTTCAAGCAATAGGGGGATACATGAGGAGGGTGGATTAAAGAAAGAAGGAAAGAGAGGGGAATAAGGAACTGAGGAAACACTGTTACAGACATAGTAGTGAGACTCTGTACTGCTGAGGTACTTTTGAGAAGTCATGAAGATCAGATGACAGGCACACTTCAAGGGTAGCACTTCTAGACATAAAAATGGGTGGGGTATAGGATGGATGTTGAGGATAACTACATAAGTGCCATATATATAATCCAGACTGACTGAATTTATACTCAGTTTAGAATAATAGCTATAAGTACAGTAATGGCTACAATTTAGTTACCTTGGTGCAGTGGGACCTGCTTACCACATTTCCTCATGTTCTACCTCCAGAGACTTTGCCTTATTTCATTAAAATTCTAATATCGGAGACCAGACAAAAAAAGTCCATAAAAGGAGTGGTTAGATTTAGTACAACAAAGATCAACACAGAGGAACTGCATAGTATCAAATACATACCACTGCTGAGCTCTGATAGAAGAACAAGAGGGGGTTGTACAAAGGTCAGTAAAAGAAATCTGCCAATGGTCGTCTGAAGTTCTGCTGACAGAAAAAAAAAATCTTGAAAGAAGTGTTAAAACACCCGGGATGAATAAAGGAAGTTTCAAGGAAACCTACTTGCACACTTAGTAGACCACAGTTGGGCAAATAGGTACCCAAAGCTTGGAGAAGAGGTAATGTGATTCACCATCACATAGGTGGAAGTAACAATGTGGCAGAATTTGCAGAATGACTGTTCTAAATGAACCCGATATTCAATCAGTAGAGAAAGAAGACATTTCTAAGTGTGCAGCAGGTCATACATAAAGGTACAGAGTCTCGTAACACTTTTTAAGTATTTCATCTGCATCCAGAGTAACCCAGACTAAGATAACATTTTCTTAATTTACTGCATTCGTACCTGCTTTGCACAGTGACAGCTACTCTTTTTGAGCATTTATTTAATTCTGTGGCAAAAATTGTCATTTCTCCTTTTGCTGGCTTTTTCTAGTTCTGTTTGTTTCCAGACTGTCTTGCAGAAAGATGAATCAGCCGGGGACAAACTTGTTGGTTATTTAATTTGAATTTAAGAGCTACTTTTGCTGTGCTTTCAGATTAAGAAATTCCAGAATCATCCATCTTGTGACAGAAGGTATTTACCTAGTCTCTCAGAGTTGGAAAGCACTCCGGGGAACACAAACTGTGGTTGCTTATTGCCTAGAGGGCATGGGAGTCAATTTTCAAAATTTTTTTCTGTGCTATGAATCAGGCAGGTTTGAGCAGTGCCCTGCATCAGCAGCTAATGCCTGGGCAGTAAAATGTCCCTATAAAGTCAGGATTAGTTTAGACATCTGTTAAACAGCATAACATTATGTGGACTAAAACTTACAGCAGCTAGCTTGTGCATCGAGTATCACTACCATATCCTAGCACTGTACAGCATATTGCCCATAACCCCAGAAACTGGTCTGAATAGAGAATTGCACTACCACATCCTAGCACTGTATAACATCTTATCCTTAGCCCCAGACACTACCCAAGGAGACTCCTGTTAAAACCCAATCCTTAATCCCTAATAGCCTACTCTATTACAGGACAGGACAAGTGGATATGCAATTTCCTAATGCCTTTTTGGCCAGCTTGGTAGATTTGGTCATCCTATGGCAATGCAGCAATTGTCTCATACTCTCAGGCAACCAGTTAGTCAAAATAACACCGTATGCTCCATTGTGCAACTCACATATGCCCCACTCGCCAGATTAGACAAGGAGAAGATAAAGGTTAGTTGCTTATCTGGAGTCAGGATTTGCAATATCATGCATGCACTCAAGTTACTGCACTTCAGTTACAAATATGATTACATCATAGTCCTTGTGGGTGTAAATGACCTGAGACATACCTCACTGGATTACATTAAAGAGACATAATGGATCTCTCAGAATGCGTCTCACAGACAGGCACGAGCCTTGCATTGAGCAACATTACCTTCACTGAGTATGAACATAAAGTGATTGATTTTATAAATTGACTTAGTTTCTGGTGTCACCCTAGGGGTATCCAATATCTGTCAGCATGGTAGGACATGGTCAATAGACCACATTACTGTCAAAGATGAGCTGCACCTGTTCCTCTAGACTTTCAGAAAGTGGCTAAAACTTTTCCTATCCCCTTACAGCCTTTTTAGGCAGCACCAAAAAGACAAAACTACCAACAAAGTAAAAAGGTCTCCAAGCAACCTTAAGGTGTTACTGCTCAATGCTAGGAGGCTGAACAAAAAACTTCACACCCTTCAAGCCCTCCTCATTCTGGAGATTGTAGACATCTGTGTCGTGACCAAGACTTGGTTTAAAGCCATAGAAAGTACTCCAGCAGTGCAAGGCTACAATGTCTTCCACACATTTAGACTAACAGCACCTACTGGGACCAAAGGTGAAGCTGTGTTAATCTACATTAGCAGCAAACATACTTCCAGGTTGATTAAACAAGATGATACCATGGAGCTCATCCACATGCAAGTCACCATAAATAAGGTCCTTCACTATATCATGGCTAGCTACAGGTCATCATCTATGATCCTAGAGTCTCACAACTCTTACTTAAACCTACCAGAGGCACTCCTCATCCATTCAAACACCTTTATTCATGTTTGACTTTAGCTACCCTGCTACAAACTGGGAAACCTACACTGCTTCAAATTCACAGGCACAAGGCTTCATGGACTTTATTAACACAAACACTCTGGAACAGATTGCATTTTCCAATCAGAGAATCAAACCTACTGGATTTGGTACTCACCAACACTGGACAGGTTGGATCACAAAGCTGTCTCCTTTGAAGTAAAAATAAATACAACAAATACACCTAAATCGGTAGCACTCACTATTCTAAGGCAAACTGCATCCTATTAAGTGTCAATTTGAAAAATTCATGGCTGCCTCAACTCTGAGACCATAGCTACCTAGGCAGAACTACTCACAGAGTCTCTATACAAATATGTGAATGGTTGCAAAGAGGCTGCCATACCTATCTGAAGTAAACCCAAAACAAACCCTACTTGGTAGAATCTTCACCTAAACAGGGTATATAATGAAAAAAAAAAAACCTCAGGGCCAAAATTAGGAAGACCATCTCCCTTAAAGACAAGTGCTCTCATATACAACTTAATAAGAAACTAAGAGGTCTAATTAAGCCTAACATCTATGAGGTCAGGATAAGGCCAGCTAAGGACAAGCACAAGGCCGCCTTCAGCTATGTTCAGAACCCTAAAGGTAACACACAGCAGTGTGCTGAACTGGTGGTGAATGATACCACTTTCAGTGATCAGGGTGACATAACAAATCTACTGGCTGATAAATTCATCTCAAACTTCACCCCCCACTCACCTCCAGCTCTTCCAACAGCTGAAATCCTCTCCAACATATTTTCCCCAACTATTTGCAGGGACCAGGTGCTGGCAGCACTCACTAAAACCAAGAGCACCACCTCTATGGGTGTAGACAATATCCCTGGTTGCTTCCTGAACAGCCTAAAACACAATCTATCAGGACCACTTGAGGCACTCTTCAACTACAGCCTCAAAACAGGCTTCACTCCAAATGACAGGAGGACTCTGTCAGTCATTCCCACCACAAGGGCAGACCATCAACCATAACAGGGCACTACAGACCCATTAGTCCAATGCCTAATATGTAAAGCCATGGAACAAATTATCTTGGAAATGATAAACAAGGGCATTGGCAACCTACAGACATTGGACCCATCCCTATTTGGCTTTGTTAAGGGACGGTCATGCCTACTTAACCTGTTAGACTTATTTGACAGGGTCACAAAGGCATTGGATGAGGGTAAAACAGAGCATACCTTACTCTGGCATTGCTGATATGCTTTCTGAGCCATGCATAAACCTCTGCATAACTCGCTAGATTGCCAGTTGGCTCAAAGTCACAACCCTAGAAGTCAAGATTGGCAAGATCACCTCCACCAAGAGGCCAGTTATCAGTTGAATACTCCAGATTTCTGTGCTGGGCCCGCTCATATTTGGAATCTATTTCTTGGAAGTCAGGCTAATGTTCAAGGCCTCTGACTCACCAAGTTTGCAGATGACTGTAAACTGAGAGCTAGTATGGATTGCCCCAAAGACACCAACATCTTTCAAGTGGGTTTAATGCAGACAGATGACTGGTGCCAAAGCCATGGCCTAAAAACTCAATGCCAGAAAATTCATTTTAATGCCTTTTTTGAAACTATCAATGCAAGTTAAAAACTCCATTGATAAAATACCCTAAGAGTCAACCCAGCAGTAAGAGATCTGGAAACATACATAGACAGCAATGTGGCCTTTCACTAACATGTAGCTAAAATAGTATGACAATTATTCTATGGGTTGACAAAAAAAATGCTAACACCAGAGCTTAAAAATACAACTACAGGCATATATATAACTTTATGATTTTAATGCCGCAGGGTAAAGGCTTACTTTTGATAAAGAACGATTTCATATTGTTCCGCTCATTAAGTACTAGGCAGAGAACACATGCCTCAGGGGCAATATGAAAAAAAAATACATAGTTCATCTTGTAAACAGAGAACATACAAGATTCCCACTAGCATGTCAGGACTTGGTTGCCAAGTTACAAAAATACCAAAAATAAAGACAGAAAATAAAGGAGAAGAGAGAATATTGAACATACATCTTCTCCTTTAAACGTGTGTTTTTGCAGGGAGATCCACCCATACCCCATAAACTTATGTATACCAACTCCAAGATCACCATACCTTGGAAAGAAGGAAATATTCTGAGAGACAGCAATCTCGGACTTAGTGCATGTAAGTCCAGATTTTCAATCATTTCGTCTCCACATTTCATGACTTGACAGACTGAATCCCAACATTTTAAATGGTTAGAGAATATACAAAATCAATTCTTATGCTTGTAGTGCAATTCAAAAATGGAGTGAGGAAATATAAAACACTGCAACAAAGAAGTAATATAGTAACTTATTTTTACTGTCCCCATGTATATTTTACAAAACGCGTTACTCAAACTTTCAGACTACAAGTGCCCTTTGCTAGGAACTAAATATGGAGACAAAAATTCAGTTTCCACTTTTGTCATACTGATTAGATCCTTATTAAAATCAAAATATCTGTCTGCATCTAATGGACTCTGGCTTGTTGGCCTGAGTTCATTATTACAGACCTATGTACTTTTTGTTTTAAGAGGAAATTTACAGACCTCTCATTATGTTTAGATAAAAGGGGACTGCATGTCGCTGTATGATTCTTTGTGTTTTACAGGTGATTTTCTTGCTGGACACTGCACTTGTGATGAGACTTCTGCTTTCTTGTGCATCCTTATCTCTTATCTTACTCATGAGGTCAACAACACAACAGCATATGTGTTAAGCGGAATACTTCAGAACATGACTCGGTTTCTATTTCAGGAAGTTCTGTTGACAGCATAAAACTGAAATACATAGGTTCATAGGTTCATACTAGGCTATCTGCCCTAGGGCATTTATAAGCCTAGCCAGAGTGTGTGTGGCTTTCACCACCCCTTAGGATGAGAATACTATACCCATTAGTTTGCTGTGCCTCTGTCCAGCAGTGATACAGAGATGATTCCCGGGGTAAACCTACGATCTCCCATCCACTCGTCAAGATTTCTCTTGAACAGAGTCAGTGAGGGGCTCTGCCTCACATGGACTGGGATTCTGTTCCATAGTGTAGGGAGTCTCTGGGTGATGAATCTGTCCCTCCAGCACGTCCTATTTATATCCGTGTTGAGGTTTAAGTCTCTTGCTCTCGTGGCTCTGGTGGATTTGGATTTTTTGAGGTGGAGCATGTCCATTAATTCCGGGTTGGACATGACCTTGTATGTCAGGCACAGATCACCTCTGAGCAGATGGTATGCGACTGAATAGAGCTGGAGTTTCTTCAGTCGGGCATCGTATGACATATGTTTGAGCCCCTTTATCCTTTTGGTGAGGAACTTTTGGGGTCTTTCCAACTGCTGCAGGTGTCGGGTAAGGTACATTCCGACATGTTAAAATTTAGTAGATTCTGGGATGTGTACATAAAAGATCAGTGTGCTGAAACATTCTGGAGGTTTTTTTCCCCTAGGGAAATTTGTATGCATCTTCTACAATGCCTTTGTCGGAGGTGTTTTGCCAGGGCTTTTCTCGCTGGGTCCTGTATGCTCTTGCTACAGGACATTTCCTTTCCAGAGAAAGACATGGTCAGTTCTGTTGCTGGTAAGAAAAGAGAAGTATACGTGTCCACCTATACTGCCAGTCAAGCTAGCAGGCAAGGAAATGGGCACATAATAAATGTGAAGTGGTCTTTCCTTACTAACACTGTCCCCCTGGTCAACCCTGAGCATCACCTCTCTGGTACTGTACATGTTTCCAACTAAAAGGAAGCACCATGTAGGAGAAGGAAAACACTAATGTGTAAGTGAAAATTAAAGTATGCTGCTGCTGATGATGGGGTGCAGGCTACCTGTCCCACCTTAATTGCAGAATTCCAACAGCTGGCACTGCTGGTCAAACTATGCCCAAAAGCTATAGGGTACAGTACTTAGATGGTGAAAAATAAAAATCAAGAAGCACCCTGTCTAGGACAAAAGGGTAGGTAGCATGAGCTGATCTTGAGTACAGAACCAGAATCTATAAGGAAGAATCTTAAAAAGCAAACATGCAACATTTGGTGATCACCAAGAAATGGACCCAAACAGTAGCCACAGTAATGTCAAACTGCCGAAAAAAATGTTGTGCCAGTAAGATGCTAGAAGCAGGTGCTGGAAACAGACACACTGCACAGAAAGGTTCCTTTCAGTACCCATTAACATCTTTCCTTACTACCATTAATAAAATGTACATGCCTTTCAAAAATGGGGAAAAAAAGATCCTTTTAAAACTATAATGTTTACGTCTGTGGCTAAAGTCTGCAAGCTTCATAATAAAACACAAAGCAGCTAATACAAAAATGTGGTACGTTTATTTAAGGTACACAATAAGGAGTGTTTAGAAGAGTTAACGACCAGCTGTAATGACAAATTCAAGTTAACCTACGTGAGAATGTTAAGAAGAAACTAAGGCTTTATATTCTGGGACATTATATTCTTTTGAAAAGATAAAAAAAAGATTCTGTACAGAATGCTGCCTGAAGCTCAAATATTCTCTGAAAAGAAACAGCTATAACTACATCACTTTCTAAGAATGAAACAAATGCTGCAATTTATATTTAACTTGATAAGAGGGAAGTGACATTTTGTCATGTAACACAAATGAGTCAGTGGAGGATCAGCTAAGAGAGGAATTTAATACGATGAGTTAAATTTCTGCAAATGAGACACAGTTTGTAGAATATATGGATAATTTGTTACGTGAACAAGACTATTTATAACATGGTGACTGACCTGACAATAGCACATTTCACATACCAGTCCCACTCCAACTTCACCTGAAATTGCTACATAAATGATTGTAGGCTAGGAAAAGCTACTGGGGAATTGAGGACAAATAACAACAGAACATAAAAGCAGAATCCTGGGGTGGGGGGCAAATTTGTGCAAAACATAAAATTCCTAATAGATCTGCACAGTAAAATGGGCCTATCATGACTAAATCAAATGTAAACAAGAAAGTCTAATATGGTCAAGATTTACAAGAACATTTAGAGTATACACAGAATCTCAAATATCACACATAATAGTAGCTGTACAATTATGTACCATTGTGTAAGGAGAAAAAATATACTTCTTAGATATCTGGGATAATCCAAATGTGTATCCCTTTAGTAACAATTCCAGAAATAGCAATATTACTCCATATTCCTGGGGCATTATGGGAGTCTATTGTATGTTAAAGCTGAAGAGAAGGGGCTACTAACATATTTGTTATAAGGAGAGTTTGGCATAATGGCTAAGGTATTTATCTTACAAACACAGGATACAGGATTTGATTCTCACATGGGGTAATTGTCTAGGCTTAAAATGGCCCACAAGGGCGGTTAGCCTAGTACTAATCTATGAACCTAATCATAACATACACTGCACAGAACATTAATGAGAAACAAAAACAAAAGTATTGGCAGCATACATATGGGAATGTTTTATTAGCTTACAATAACACTGGATGCGCTCTATTTTTAATACAGATTATGTATGGGCACAAAAAGCATTACAAACCTAAAGCAACTCTTTATTCAAAATGCATTTTTATAATGTGTACTGGCATGTTATAAAACCTGCATCTGTTTAGCATAAGAGCAATGTATAATCAGTTATACAGACTATGATTTTACTTCTCTGCATGCTAAACTAGTGAATTCTTTTTTTAAGCCTTCAGATTTTATGCAGGTATTTGGATAGCAACCTTACTTAAAGTATGTTCAATTACTTTACTGGAAACTTCACCCTGGCTAAGTAATAATTTAACTTTATAGTTGATTTTTTGTTTAGAAGCTGGATGTAATTACTGTACATGGAGTGTAATTAAATACAAACTTGAAAATATACATGATGATGTGCAGGATACTATAAAAATCTCAAGCAACACTGGTAATAAAAAGCAGATAGATTTAAATATTCTAAGAGAAACTCAGATCACTATGAACAATATTTAAAGGATATAATTCATTAAACATTCTAAGTATGCATTTCTTGTAGTAAGATGGAAATGTACTCTTTTAAAACTTTGATAATAGTACAAAAATATTGTTAACAGTTTTAAAACAGGAAGGATAAAGCAGCACATCTGAGTTAAGTTACGATGTGTGTTACAGGAAACTGCAAATTGGAAATGAATTAAAAGTAGAAAACTGAATCAGCAGGAACTCAATCACATGGGCTGGCTTATTCAGAGACTGACATCGGTGACAAACTCAAAATGTCTAGGGGAGACTTGAAGGGAAGTGAGACTGATGAAAGCATAGCTGTGTTAGCAACTCCCTACAACAACAGATGTTCAAGCAGGAGATCCCTGCTGCAGAAGTATTCCTTATCCATGGAATTTGCCGAAGTTGGATCTCTAGCCTTCCTGACTAACTTCCATGATAACAGCTCCATTCTGACTGATGTCAGCCTGATGCACAGCACGAGGCCTCCCTAAGTTATTGCTGGCATAAAAGCATTCAGAAGTGGGTCTTCTCTAGAAGTGCTAAAAAGCATCCCCCTCATCCTTAGCAAAGTCCTTGAGGATTCCTGCCTAGATGCTTACCTACTAGTTAGAGTTGCTCAGGGTCAGACCAGCAAGTTCTCCCCCCAAAATGTAAAAAAAGACAGCTGGAAATGGCATTGGTAATGTCCTATGATGATCCGATGGGGAACCAGTCCCTGAACATGTCACTAACCACAGCCATGAAAAAAAAAATGGTACCGAAGGCAGGATCTTATAGTAGTGATCTCCTACTCACATCTGCTGTTAAGGTGAGATGCTCATACAGCTGAAGTATGTTCATTGTAATGATTGGCACCGCAGTAGTATTCCTTATTCACAGCAGAGTACTAAAGTATCAGAAGCAAATACCACTGTCAAGGAGGTTGGAACATACTTTTCAGGATGGTAATGCCATATTTCACACCTTTCTTAAACTGAACAAATAGCTTGTTTTGCTGAGAAAAAGTTTGGACTGAGGTTTATGTAGCTACTGTACAAATTCCTTTGTCTGACACAGTTTCAAAAATTCTGCAGTTGCTGTGGCTGCCACCTCGGTAGACTGCATCCTAACAAGTACTTCCAATGTTTTGTTACTGGGCTCATAATAATAAAACCTACAGATGGATAACCATTTGGAGACAATCTGCTTAGAGAATGGTCCACTGACTTTTTTCCTGGCATGAGGAAGAAAAAGAGTTGGTCCACCTTCCTGATACCCTTGGCCCTGGCAACTTAATACCTGAGGAGATAACATACTTGATCTCATCATCACGAACATGGGAGCACAATGTTCAACACCGGAGGTGTACCCCTCACTGGTGAGATCAGATCACAAACTAATCTCGCTGGAGGTCCTCATCCCACCCCCACCTGAAATAAAAAAGACCACAGTAAAGAACTTCTCAAAAGCCGACTTCACACTTCTAAAGACTAGTGTGGTCTCCTTTAAGGCCCGAAAACAGTACTCAAGCCGCTGAATCACTTACAAATGCCTTCTACCAGCACCTGCAGGATGGATAAGGCAATCCCAAGCAAAACAAAGACTCTTTGTACCAAAGGCAAGCGTCCAGTCCGGAGGACCCCAGCCATAAACAAACTCTACAACAAAGGAGGAGGCTACTACAAGATAAAAACTAAGACTCTCATAAAATCATCCAAAGCAAATTTCGAGAGAAAAATAGCTAAAGACTCAAAAAGACAATCATAAGGCCTTCTTTAGCTATGTTAGAAAACTCCCAGATATGCTCAGAATTAGTTCAAAATGATGTGAAGATTACTGATCCTACAGACATTGCCAACATACTGGCTGACAGGTTCAGTGCAAACTTCTCCCAAAAGGAGAGATATCTATACCAAATGATTGCAGCCCCCAAACATCTCCAGCGCCCAAGTGAGAACTGCTCTCTCCAAAGCAAAAACACAGCATCCATGGGACCTGATGGTGTCCCGGCTGTGTGCTCCACGAACTCAATGAGGAATTAAACCCACAGCTGGGACAGCTGTTTAATAAAGTCTTACCTCTGGATAGGGTGGCACTGCAACTGTGGTACCACTTCACAAAGCGGTGCCTCCACCGACCCTGGAAATTACCGGCCCATTAGCTTGACAAGCCTTATCTGCAAAGCCATGGAGAGGATCATAATGGACCTCATAAATAAAGACATAGGGAATTTGCAGACTTTGGATCCAACCCAGTTTGGCTTTGTCAAGGCAGATCATGCCTTCTAAACTTGGTTGACTTTTGAAACAGTCACCAAAGCCATTGATGAGGAAAGGCAGTCCATACAGCCTACCTCGATCTGGCTAAGGCCTTGATACAATACCCCACTCGGGTATCATTGAAAAACTCATCAGCTTAAATGTCAACCCATACATCACAAGATGGGTTGCAAACTGAGTGACAGAACCCACAGGGTCAGAGTTGCTGGCGCCATGTCAGATTCAAAGCCTGTCTGTCCCACAGGCTCAGTCCTGGGCCCACTCTTGTTTGGCATCTACTTTTCAGTACAGGCAAACACAGGAGGGTTATGGCTGACAAAGTTTGCAGATGACTGCAAACTCACATCTGACACAGATATCCTTCAGAAGGGTCTCACAGAAGCGGATAACTGGTGCCAGAGCCACGGCCTAAAGTTAAATGCCAAAAATGCATAGTCATACCCTTCGGGAAAAACAAGGTTACCCCTATCAAATAGGTGGCAATCCACTGAGCACAGAAGAAGTTATCAGGGACCTGGGGACCCAGGTTGATAGTAGTCTGTCATTCGACACCCATGTAGCTAAAGTAGTTAGGAAGACCTTCTACACTGCCCACCTTATCATGAAGGGATTCTCATATAGATCAAGGGAGGTCATAGTCTCCCTTTACTCATCACTCATCAGACCAATGATTGAGTACAGTGCCCCATTCGGAATGTATCTGACCCGACACTTGCAGCAGCTGGAGAGGCCACAGAGGTTCCTCACCAAGAGGATAAAGGGTCTCAAAAATCTGTCCTATGCTGCCCGACTGAAAGAACTCCAGCTCTATTCACTCAGAGGTGACCTTTGCCTAACATACAAGGCCATGTCAAACCCAGATTTGATGAATATGCTTCACCTCAAAAAATCTAGATCCATCAGAGCCACAAGGGCGGGAGACTTAAACCTTGACACTGCTATTAATAGGACGTGCTGGAGGGATAGATTCATCACCCAAAGACTCCCTATGCTGTAGAACAAAATCCCGGTACATGTGAGGCAGAGCACCTCGCTGGCCTTGTTCAAGAGAAATCTTGACCAATGGATGGGAGATCGCAGATATACCCCAGGGATTACCTCAGTGTCACTGCTCGACAGAGGCACAGCAAAATGATGGGTATAGTTCCCCATACTAAAGCGGTGAAAGCGATGGGCTAGGCTTGTAAATGCCCTCGGGCAGATAGCCTAGTATGAACCTATGAACCTATGAGATATGAATGTAAGGAAAGAGGAGGACTCTTTCACCTTTATTCTAAGAATTAACATTGAAAATGTGCAACTGAATATTCTGTTTCAGTATGAGCTCAGAAACAATTTTTTATCATAAATTAATTACTGCCCTTAAGACTGACTCTATTTTTATGAAGCATCACAAACACTCCCTTGCACATGACTGCTTGCAGTTCTGACACTCTTCTGACTGAAAATAATGCTCCAGGAAGTTTCTTCCAGGAAAGGAACTCTAGGAATGTTGAAACACTTGCCTCAAAGAGGGGCCAGTGTAAGTTTTTAGACTACAAAATAAATACCACACACACAGAGTGGCCTACTAGTTGGTTTTGAATAAAAAACTCCTTTCAAGAAGTACTTTAATATGTAGTTTGAGGTCAGTGGTGGTTTCACGGGAAGCACTCTGCAATGATGGAAAAGTTTGCTTTCACTGAGGAACAGGAAAGGCTCTGAGAAAAGCTCTGTTAGATAGTGCAGGAATTGAGGTTTGGAGCATTTTGTCTAGCTAAAGCCCAAGTGCACCATACACAGACCCCTCTTCCATTTGGCTAGGACTTTCTAGTGCTATGTCTCCTGGATTCCTACACGATCTCAACAACCTTACTAACAGCTTGTCCCTAAAGGATATCAGATTGAGATTATCCAAGCTATAAGACTTAGAATCCCTATTCTTGGGTGCTTCATCATTGTTTCCCAGTGTGTAAGAAGCGTGTTGGTGCAGAGGTAAACAGAGACTTTACTTATGAGAGTTCTGATATCTTTGAGTCCCATTCATAGCTGATGTCCAAGGACCTGCTGAGAATGTCTGTAATCAGTGAATACAGTGGATGCAGACTGCCTGCAAGAGGAGTTCCAGCTGAACTGTTGTTTCCCACACCATCAAATTCAGCCTGCATGGCTGATAAGAGTGGGTGTCTTCACTGCTGTCATACCACATCACTACAATGTCTTCAGTAATCACACTCAGCGTGTCTGGCTTCAGTTCCATCAGGAAAGCCTTATAGTCCGGCTGAAGGACCATCATCTTCTTTATAGCATGATCTTATTCCTAGTTTCACTTACTTTAAGGTGCCCTAAATTCATCCTAGATGGGGCTGGTGGTTTTAAAGTCTGCTTCCCAGAACCTGAGCTTATAACCATCTGCTTGGCCAGCCACAAAAATTCCTTTCTGACTGTTGGGATAAGTGGTATCCATTTTCAGAGGGAGGAGGTAATGCTGTTGCCAATGTTTCCCCAGATATTAACTCAATTTCCCTCATATGTAGTCTTCATCGAGGGTGAATGAGAATGGAAGTTAGAGCATGGCCTAGTGGTCTCAGCATTTCCCTGTTTGTGACCATCTCATTCTCAGCTAGCTTTAAGGAAACTGTCTTTGGCACTTTGACTTGTTCTCTGAGCAGCAAGTACAGACCCCTTTTAATATCTAGGTGTGCTGCCAGTTTCTGATTTCAGTCTTGATTTCAGATTGTTCAGGAAAAAAAAAACAGTGTGGTCAGGAAGGACATCATTATGGTCAAAGCTATGACCATCTCCTGTACACAGGCATCTCAGATGAGGCAGCTGTGTAAGTAAGGGTAAATATGGATATCCTGGGTCTTCAGGTGGGTGAACAGTACGGTTATTTACTTGGGCGAATATCTTCAGTACAGTAGACAGACCATATTGGGGGAAGTAAACTGAAAGTGCCTCTGGCACAAACATATTTGAAGACATGTTTGACATCTGTGTGGCTCAGAGTATGAAGATATCTGTACTTTAAGCCAAGCTGACCAACATGTCTGCTAGGCAGAGCAATGGAAGCAGAGTCTACAAGATGGGCGGTCTGAATTCTTTGATGTTCAGGAAGTTGTTCAACTTCAGTCAAGAGCCGACCTTAATAGGGCACCCTTCTTCGAGAGTAGGAAAAACCTGGACTATAACTGCCTTCCCTCCTTTCCAGAGAAGACTGTCTCCACTGTGCTACAAGTTATTTGTTACTGCAGGACCCATACAGCTAAGCTGGTCTGCATGGGAAGGGAGGGGAAGGCAGGGGCACTAGTCATAAAATGAGGACAGAATTGAATTCCAGATTGTATCCAACAGAAATTATGCTTCTTATCCACTTGTCCAAATTCAAGCTGAATCAATTGTCTTTGACTGTAGCCCAAGATGTAGAAGAAAGGGAAGGACAGAGAGGTGGAGGAAGGGAAATAGGCAGTACTGGATGTGGTGGGTGCTGAATGGGAAAGGAATTTTTATCCCTTCTTCCTGCTTTGTTGCCTCCCTTTTACTATGGCATGTGACATGTCTCTTTCATTCCATGCCTTCCATTTCTTTTATATTCTTCTGTCTTGATTTGCTTTCCATAAAATGGCTAGTGCTTAATCAGGCAGTTTTTACTATATTTGGGAACTGGAGGTTGAAGTTGTTATTTCACTGACTCCATAGCCTCACCTTTCTTCTTCAGACATGTAAGAACCGTGAGTGTGGCCCAAACAGCATGCCCTTATCAAAAGGTGCAACTAGGAGTTGTCACTTAGCATCTTCTGGTAAGGTCTGCACTCTGATCCAGGCATGCACCCGCACCATCAAGCCTTTCCCTACTGCCCTGCTACAGGTAAGAACTGCACATGGCTTTTTATCTTTGCTGTGGCTTTCACCTTGAATTGATCTTGAGAGATTCCACTCCCACTCTAAAAGCAGTCTAGGCTAGTTTGGTGAGTTTATCCTTAATATTCACATTTCACTGGGAGACACTACATTCTCAGCAGCATTCTGTCTCCCAGTGACTCCTGAAAGGAAATCTTATGTGGCTGTTCCATTTTTTTGGAAGTCATTAACAATGGACCTGACAAATAGCAAGCTGATGACTGGTCACGTCTTTGAGAAAAAAAACAAAAAACAAAAGTAGAGTTGTGTAAAATCTTGCCATAATGGTAGATGTCTTTGCCTTCACTGCTGCAGTATACATAATAGATGGGAATTCCCTATTGTGGAAGCCGAAACGTCCGGGCCGGTCTACCAAAGACTACTTTTTGCTTTTAAAACGTCACCCAAATGCTCCTTGTGTAGCTTATGTCATAAAGGTGACATTCAGGCCTATCATAAATAGAAATGAATGCCACAGTAGGAACACAGTCCAAGAAACCCAAGAGGCAAACTGTACACCCAGGAAGGCAAAAGACTAGGGGGATGGAGGAAGGGAGTGAATATTGCAACAGTGAAGGCAAGGACATCTACCATTATGGTAAGATTTTACACAACTGTACTGTGTCTTTACATTCACTGCTGCAGTATTCTTAACAGATGGGAGAGTGCCAAAGCTCAAGACGAAACTTGGGAGGGGGAAAGCACAGAAGAGCCCAGTAAAAAAACATGAAGAACAGCACTAGCAAAACTAGCCCTAGCTCTAGAAATACCATCCAACTTGTAGTGCTTTGCAAAGGTATGCAGAGAAGTCCAGGTAGCTGCCTCAAGAATAGAATTAGTATCTAAGCTCTTGAAAAAAGCACAAAATTAAGCCACAGCTCTAGTAGAATGAGCTTTAATTAAAGAAGGGAGGCTCTTGCAATGAAAAGTGAAACAAAAGGAAATAGCCTTAGTAATCCAGGAAGAAATACTTTGGTTGGATACAGCAAGTCCCAAAGATCTAAGGTGAAAAGAAACAACTGATCAGATTTTGTAATAGCCTTAGTCTTATCCAAATAAACCCTGAGTTGCCTATGCATGTCCAAAGTATGCAGCACCCTCTCACTGTCAGATTGCGGAGGGGGGGGGTTAGGCAGATTAGTAGAGTGATTCAGTGATAGCTCATTAACCACCTTAGGCATAAAAGAAAGGTTAGTGTACAAGGACACCCTGTCCTCATGAAAGACCAAAAAAGAGGACAAGCCATAAGGGCCTGCAACTCAGACACCTGTTTGGCAGAAGTAAGAGCTAACAAAAGAATAGTCTTCCAGGAACAATGTAGCAAGGAAACTGAAGCAGTAGGCTCAAAAGGAGCTTGAGTCAACTTCTCCAAAACACAATTAAGATCTCAGAGAGGAGGAACAGGCTTCCTGGGAGGTCTAATATTAAGGACACTTTTAAGGAAGTGTTTAAACTCAAATCTAGAAGCTAAAGGAGGAGAAAAGGCAGACAAGCAGAGACAGCTGATGAGTGGACTTTAACAGAAGAATAGGCCAAACCAGCACTGGGCAGCTCACACAAATAAGACAGAACAATGGAACATCCACAGTAAACTGGTCCATGTTATGAAAGAGACATCAAATAGAAAACCTCTTTCATTTGGATAACTAGGATTTCCTAGTAGTAGGTTTCCTGGCCTCCTACAGGACTTGCAGCAATTCCTCCGAAAAAATGGTGTCTGTGAGCAATCAAAATCCTATTACACACAGTGTCAGTTGAAGTGTGGACAGGTGGAGATGGATGAGAGATCCCTTGTCTTGAGTGATTAGGTCCACCCTGTGAGGTAACTTGTGATGATTGCCCCTGGATAGATGCAGAAGTGAGGGAACCAGTGTTGCTGCGGCCAAAAGGGAGTCACCAACAAGATTTTGGGAGCATACTATTGAATCCTGAACAGGACTTTTGGAATAAGAAGAAGGGGAGGGAATGCATAAAGAAGCATCCCCTTCCAACAAAATGAGAGGGTGTCCACCTTCCACCCCAAAGGACCTGGGACTCTGTCACAAAACAGAGGACGTTGCCTGTTCAGAGGGGAGGCAAAAAGATCCACTTGAGGAGTACCCCACTGGTGGATAATGTCCAAAAACACATCACTGTGAAGCATCCATTCGTGGAACTGAGTTAAATCTGCCAAAATGTTCTGACCAGAATGGATATAAACTGCCTGAAGAGTCACTTGATACTTGACAGCAAGAACCCATACCAGAACTGCCAACTGACAAAGAAGATCTCATTCCTCCCTGTTTGTTGATATACCACATCACTGTGATATTGTCTGTGAACACCTGGACAGAAAAGAGGATGAAAGGCCTGAAGAGCCAGCAAAAGATCTCTCATCTCTTTGGCTCTGATGTGCTCCTTCTGCTGATGAGGTGACCATACCCTCTGTACTTTTAGGGAGCCAAATGTCACCCTCCATCCCATGTCTGAAGCATCTGTGAACAATTCTTGAGAGGGAAGAGGGGATGAAAAGGGATCCCTGGATTCAGAGACAACTGCTGAATCCACCAGTGAAGTTCCTGCTCGAAGGAAGAAGAGGGACTACAAAGTCTAGAGGATGTGCATGCTGAAGCCACACTGACTTCAGAAACCACTGAAACTTTTTCATGTGAAGTTTGCCAGAGGGAGTATCACAATGGTGGATGCCATGACACTCAGAGCTCTCTGAAAATCCCTGGCAATACTGGAAGCCAGAGGAAGAATGGCTGTAAGAAAGAAATGAGTGTTAAGGCCTTTGAATGGGGCAGAGATGCAAGCAATGGCACTGTCTGAATCCTGCAATCAAGAAAAACATGATCCGAAGGAGTCAGAGAAGACTTTTTGAAATTTATAGTGAACCCCATGCTCTGAAGAAGGGAAACGGTAAAATGAAGATCTTGCAAAAGGGTCTCTGGGGAGGACACCTAAATCAACAGGTCATCTAAGTAAGTAAAAATGTGGGTCTCTCGAAGCCTACAAAAGGCAATCACAGAAACAAGGCATTTGGTGAACACCTATGGGGCTGTAGAAAGGCCAAAGGGCAAAGCAGAGAACTGAAAATGCCAGCAAGCAACAGAGAAATGCAAAAACTTCCTGAAAGCAGGATGGATCAAAATATGAAGATAAGCATCCTTGAGATCCAGAGACACCATACAGGCCTGAGGAAGCAAGACAGGAAACAGAGTCTGAAGGGACAACATCCGAAAGGAAGGTACTTTTAGAAAAGTGTTTAGATGAGATAGGTCTAGAATATATCTCCAACTGCCCTCTTTTCTGGGCACTAGAAACAGTCTAATGTAGAACCCTTTCCCCTTTTGGGACACAGGTACCTCTTGAATAGTAACTTGAGTCAAAAGATTTTGAAGAACCTGTGGGGAAAAGGGAATTTGTTCCCAAGGAGGCTGAGGAATGTCCATAAAAGGAGGACAGGATGATGTACCCCTGATGAGTAATTGACAGAACCCAAGAATCCTGAGTGATCTGAAGCCAAACAGGAAGAGTATTAGAAAGGCAAAGCAAAAGAAAAATGTGACTGGGAAGAGGTGGAGAGTCATACAGCACCTTGTTTGTCCAGAAAGGAAAGCTTTAGAGTCTCTGAAAACTGAGAAGCCTTAGCAGGAGGAGCCTGTTTGCCATTCTTCCTACCTTTAGTAGAAGGGTGGAATTGCCTACGATCAAAGGCAGGCTTAGCAGGGTAGTATCACTGAAATTTAGGCACAGCAGAAACAAACATATGTTTAAGTTCCCATAAGGCTTTACCCTTATCCTTAAGGGACTTAAACATTCCAGCAGCAGCTTCCACAAACAAATGTTTAGAATCCAGAGAAGCGTCCATCAACTTAGCTTTAATATCATCAGGAATAGGTTGAACCCTAAGCCAAAAATACCTCCTTATAACTGAACCAAAAACAGCAGCCCTAGAAGAGGCACCTGCTGCATTATAACTATATTTAATATAATGACGAATGACTTGAGAGGAAGTCCCTAGGAAGGAAAGAACAGGAGTTTTACTCTCAGAGTCTGGAAAATCAGAAATGAGTTGACAGGCCTAAGAAAGGCATATGGGTCTGATAATTAATAGCCCTAAAAGCTAGGGTGGCAGAAGTGTAAACCATTTTAACCAACCTTTCCAAACTTCTACTATCCTTGTCAGAAGGCAATAACTTGGGCAAAGGAAGCAACTGAGACGGCTTATCAGAGGCTATGGACACTACCGAGGGATCAGCAGCAGGACATTTACATAAAGAACAGTCCTCAGGAACCCTATAAAACCTATCAGGCTTCTTGGGAGCAGGGGGAGGAGAATCAGGCACCTGAGAGGCATTGGAAAAAGCATCCAGTAAAGCAGCCAAGACAGGAGGAATAGCTACATGTTTAGAGGAGTCCAACTGCAGCAATTTATAGTACCTTATGGATATCAGAGACCTGAGCACAATCCCACTTAAAAAAATCCATCGTCCTCAAAGGAAATTTTCTATCTGGACTAAGAGTCCTCCTTCTCTGACCCATAGTCTAATGGAGAAGGAATTTGAGTAGAATAAGTCAGTGATTCATTATCCGAATCTGACGCATCCTCAGAAGAATCCTGTTCTCTAGGCCTTTTAAGGGGAGTACAGGACCAAGGAGGAGCATGAACTGAAACCCCTTGAGGAGGCTTTAAGGATATTAAAACAGCAAATAGCCCCTGAGTGAAGGCCTGCCACTCACTTAGTGGATCCCTAGGAGCAGAAAAAACATGTTTAATTTTCTATTTCTTCTTTAAGGGAACATCCCCTCTAGAAAGCTGAGAAGGCTTAGACCCTAATGGCTGACCCTTGGGGTGGGAGATTCCTTCCATTATATCTCTAGTGGGAAGCTTAAGATGCTGGTTCTCAAGGTACAAGGAAAGGGAAGAAGATCTACTGCGAAGGGTTTTCAGAATGAACGCCTGACAAACAGAACAAGACGTATGATCATGAGAAGGTCCTAGACAAAAAAGACACTTATTGTGGTGGTCTTTATGGATAATCTGTCTCCCACACTGGCATTTACCCTTTCTAAATGACACTGACCCCAAGGAGAATAAAAAAGTAAAAAAAAAAAAAAATCCCCAATGGGAGAAGAGATTTGATATAGGAGGTGGAAACAGGTTTAAGGGAGAAAAGGGTCTTATTACTACTGGTAGAGGGTGGGGTAGAGTGGGATGAACAGGGGTTTTGTTCTGAGTGAGTTAGTTTGCGGATGGTGTCTATGAAGTAGTTATTGAGGAGGGTTGCTGTCTCAAGTGGTGAGTTATTTGGTAAGGGGTTTGGGGTAGATGGGTTGCCGGATGTAGGATTTTATTTATGGTGGACCAGAATTTTTTAGGGTTGGAGAGGTGATTGGTTTGAGCTGAATTATAAAAGTTTTTCTTATCTTGATAAATGTGTTTTTAGTGAGGTTTCTGATCTTCTTGTAGTTTTGTAGTAGGGTTGGGGATATGGTTTTCTGCCAGGATTTCCATACACCATCTCTTTTGTGCAAGAGGGACTAAGTTACTCTAGATAATCAAGATGCATGGTTGGTTTTAATCGTAATTTAACTTTGGGGGGGGGGCAAGTGAGTCTAAGATACTGAGGAAAGTTTGGTTAAATGCTTCTAAGGCTTCGCTAAGGGGAAGGTGGTGAAGGAAAGACCAATTTATGGATGCTAGAGTATGCTGGAGTAGAGTTAAAGGAATCAGCATTGAAAGAAGATTGTTTAGAGCAGTCTCTGTAAGAGTGGGATCTGGGTATTGGAATAGAGTATCTCTGGATGTGAATGGGAAGGTGATTGCTAAGAGAACCGGGTAGGGTGCAGGGGTTGTGGTAGAGATAAGAGTTGTTATTGAGGATCCAGTCAAGGATAGTAGTGGCACCAGTAGCTTTATTAATGAGTAGGGGATGTGATAAGTTGTCTGAAACCATGGAGATTTACAGCTATATTGGGGGAGTTAGACATGAGCTCTGACCAGTCTATGTTGACATCTCCCAGAAGAATAGTTTCATAGGAGATGTTTTGAGTCAGCCAGGAAAGTATGTTTTCCAGGACAAAGAATATTATTGCCTGGTGGAATGTAAATTGAAGCAATAGCGAACTTTTTGTGGGAATTTAGGTGATGGAATAAATAAAACATTTCTTGCTAAATTAAAATTGTCAGCTTATCTGCTTTTCGGTAAACACAAAGATTAATAGCAAACGTTTTTCTGCAAATAAAGTCACCAAACAATCAAAATACAGATGAGACTACAGCACTAATCTGTTTTGAGTAATTATTCATTAGTGTAATAATGACCACTTACCTTACGTATTTACTTTCATAACATGAAACCAGAAGTGTATCTATCTAGATACATCCACCTCTAGAATTAAATATTTTGAAATGCTTTGACTTCTCAAATTTCTTAAAGCATTCCTACCAGGTCCTTAACTGTTACAATTTAGTCATAACAGCAGTTGCATTTGTTTACTTTTTGTCTTTTCCCAGAATGAAAAAAGCTACAAGTGAAACAGTAATTAAGTTAAAAGTCAAAATGAATCAGAAGTGATCAGATGAGAAATGTTGGCATGCTTTGACAGACACTGCTGCATTATGACAGGGCAGCAGCATTTGTGTTATCTGGGGGCTTTTGAGATTACACAGCCATCATCAATTACTTCAGCTTTAAACACTACCGAAGATGCTGCAATGGTATCATCCCTCAGGGACTATTAAACCAAAACAACATACTTGTATCCTCAGATATTTCTGACAGTAGTTCAGCAGAATGTAGACCTGTTATTCATGGCTTTTTGTTAGAAAAAATAAACATTTATATATATGGCTGTGTAGTTTGTTTGCATTCACATACAAAGGAAGACGTTATGAAGCCATATTGTTCCTCAATGCATGATGAAAGAATGAAGATGCTGCAAAAAACTTGCATATCTACTAAGTGTACAATAGCCAGGAAACTTGCAATGCACAATTAAATGAAATAGAGCAGTATGCAACAATAAATTAAGAGCAGTGCAAAACAGAAAACACACATCGCAGCTCATAAAATGCACAAATACAATTTCATATTACAGTGTTTACTGTAAGTATGGCTAACTAATGGATCAGAGAGCATATATCAGCAGAACTGTTTTACAAACGTTTGTTAAAAAAGCAAACTCAACAGCAGGAACCGAAGTATAAATTAGGAAAACAGGAAGGGTGCTCTCACAAACCCAGCATACTACGGGCCAAAAGTACTTGAAGAAAGCATATTCCCTCGAGTTATTTTCTGATATATGCTTTATTCCTTTGGTCAAAATGGATCAGTGCTCTATCCCAGTAAACCAACTGAAATCCTATATAACGTCATGGGGAGAATTCAACAAGCATAAGGCATTGAACCAATGTTGAATGAAATGTCACTCAACGGTAGTACTCACACACCCACCCACACACACATGCTAACATGCACGCTCAGAAACACACCCAGACATGCAAAAAAAAACCTATAGGCAATTTATTAGGATCATAAATTCATTTATCAGAACCTCTCTGGATAAGAGAAAAAAATGGACACCATAGTGAAAACCACACACACTGAGGAATGGTATGCATCCTCTATACCGAAAGCACTCCAGACAGGAAAAAAATACAGGGAGAACAGAGCACTGTAAAGCAGCTATGCTAACAGCTGCTCAGGTGTTTGCCCCCCCCCCCCAATATACCTAATAAATCACTTAAACCCCTATATCTGTAAATGATTCCATTTCTTAAACATATAACCACAAAATATTCCACTCAATGCATTAAAAAGATATACAGAATGCAAACACTGAAAATGTGTACCAGACAGAGTGTTTTAATTTTTAATTAACAGAATTTAGCTCTTATGTTCCATTACTATGGAACTTCTACAAAATAAAAATATAACCTACAAACAAACCATTTAAACTTCTTCCAAAAAATTAGGTGGCGTTGCCCACCAAACTTTTGCCCTAACAACCTTTGCTTCACACATTGAATAAAGCACCCTTCTAAACAATTAGCAATTCAAAACTGTTAAAAATCATTGTATTTAGACAAGAAATGTAAATACCAATATGAACTACTGTTCCTAAAAGCAATTTTAAAAACATTGTTTAAAATTCACTCATATAACCCCAAGGGACCACAAAATTCAAATAAACATTGTGCAAAAATGTTACCCTTCTCAATATAATTAAACTACTAATAGCACCTGTTTCATTTAGACTTGGGAGTTTATTGGCATAAAACAAAGTCTGCCGATAAAGTTCCCTAGCTTCCAACTGCGCTTCCCATCCCCCCTCCAAGTCCCCATGAAAAGGAATATTTACTTTTTCCAGAACAAAAAATGAATGCTTACTCACAGTGCAGTTTTAGTATTACCCTTTTTAAAATCACATATATAAGTTGGTACAGCCTCACTTTCAAAGCTGTCTCTGTTTTACCATGATGAAATGCTGTAAATGGTAAACAACTTACCAGATAAACTACTCCCTTTGTATTGCAATCAAATTTCCCATTTGGTGAGATCACCTCTGTGTAGTTAGCAACTGTGACATTGGAGGTGTCTAACACACATCTACTCATTATACAAGCTCCACATTTTTGCATACCCTCATGTAACTAGTCTCATATATATGTCCTTCCCTTTCAAAAAATGTTTCACATTTTACCTTTTTTTATAAAATGTGGTGTTTCAACTAGTATTTCCTTTAAATCTAGCATTCCAAAAACACCCTCCCAGTTTTTAATCAAAATATCTTTAGTTTTATGATTCTTATTGTTATATGTCAATTCCATAGCTCTCAAGTAATCCTTAATGTTATTACTAGACACTCCAATACATTCACTCTTCTTTATTATTGGCTAAAATTTTATCCAACAATTTACTGCATTTTAATAGCTGCCACCTTTTCTGGCAAAAAAAAGATCATAAAGGGACAGGTAGTTAGTCTGTCCCTGCTGGTTTCCACTGATGAACAACTTTTTTATGAGTTAGAGGTGTTGAAAGGTTTGTTAACTGAAAGGGGATATTCCAGATCTAACTGATGACATAAGTAGGGAAATTAAAGTGAATATATGGGTAAAGTTTCAGCTAATGAAGTACCTATTCGAGATGTCTCCAGTATCCAATCAGTACCAAGAGATGGGAACACAGTGAAATGCCCCTAAACAGAAGAGCTAGTAAAATGTAAACAAAACCTTTTAAAACAATTCACATATTTAATATAATAATCTCTGTCAGATCATCAGTGATAATAGACTCACCAACTCCCTTTGATATCTACCTATGTGAGCTTTGCCTTCATGGGTTAACTACACTAATCAGGCATATATTGAATACAGACACTGAGTATTACTGTGACATAATTTGATTAAACTGTTTCAGCTAAGGTTTAGACTGCACATCCTTCCTAATAGTAAAACAAAAAAATATATATATGAAATGCTCTGTTAGAGTTGCAGGTGTGGTACACTATAATGCCCATACTATATCATATGACCGCCTTCATAATCACTAAGTTCTTCACAATACATATCATATAGGGGTACATTACCTCCTGCTCATCCCCTTTTCAACAGGCATTTCTACATTTATCAAGTGACAAGCCATAATATACTTATTTACCTTGTAGGGGGCATGACAGTGACAACCCAAGATCACACCACCTAAATCATATCCAAATTTTAAGTTTAAAAAAAAAAGAAAGAAAATGTCATCTGATACATATGTGCAATAATACATATGTACAATAATATAAATACTGGTGTTGTGGCATATTCAGATCTTGGCATATAATTAAAAGCAGACCTTACTGCCCATGCCAGGATGTGTCAGCACCCAGTAGGTTGCCAATATAAATATGAATATGAAATAACACATTCATTAGCTGGCATCCATTTTCTCTGTTATGGAAAGTGTTATCTGGCACACTGTTAACATGTAACACAGAATAATTTTGTAGTTTTGTACAGTTAGTCTGATTCCCACCCTTGCATTGTCATTCAATGTAATCCTTCAGCACCCTTTTCATACCTAAAGAATTCAATGAAAGATCACAACGTGGCCAAACAAATTAAAGGCATATACATAAAGTTAATGGTATTTTGGTGATGTGTATAAAAGACCAATTATGCTGCCATTTAACCTTCTCAAAATTGTCCACTGTTATTTAGCTCCTTCCCAACCTACCTACAACACCCCCATCATGGCCTCTATTCCTTTCCCCTAGTATACTATACAAACCTATCCTGCCACTTTCCTACTAATGTCTCACTCCCTTTACCTATTTCCCTTCCACAAAGTATCTGCAATGGACTGCACAACCATCCTAAAATATTTCATTAGCTTACCCCCAAAAAGTGACAGAAAACCATGGCACTGCATCCCCTCTGCTACAATTTGTGAATCTACAGTGACTGCATGTATGACTATGAAATTTGAAAAAAAACAACAAAATGCTAAAACAGTGTAAAGCACACAATATATCAATGAGACTCAACAAAATGCTAATATGTAATCTTGCCATTATATAACTGCAGAGCAACCCTATATTCTTCTTACATGTTGCAACAAAAAATGTCACATTTTTGTTTTTATCAAATACCTACTTGTAAGGTAACCTACTGTCTTTGTAATATCCAGAAATTATGCTTTGTGTGGAACATTTCTACCAAGGTCTGAATTAATATGCTTCTTAGCTTGGTAGAATATCACTAATCAGGAAAAAATAACTCTGCCTGTCTGTTTACTGCCTGCATTTGTCTGTGTTTGTTTTCTGTCATTATTAACTCAGTAGTTTTGTATTTGAGGCCTTGCCGTAGACAAAGTCAGCTCACCAAATCCTACAGCAGGAGTCAATATGCACTGCTGGGAGGTTCCCCTCCATCTTCTCATTTAGGTTATGTTCATTACTTGCCTATGACCTCACTTCTACATATCTATGGCTTTGTGTCTTCATGTCTGGCTGTAATCTACAGCAGTCCTGCCGTGAAATCAGTGCACTGTATCTATGCCTTGCCTTCCCTGTGTATTCCTGCAGTGTACTGCGTAACTCACTAAATATCAGTCTTCTTCCTGATTATAAATATATACGTCCTATGTTTTGTGTTCCTCCCTTACCCTGTGTCTAGCACTCGGCACCCTCTATAACAGTTTGTTTTGCAGTTCATTCCTACTAATGACTGAGATAAGACTTACAATGTTGGCACTGATCATTTAGACAAGCTCTATTTCATTTACCTCACAGTTCTCTTAAATGACCTTCATATTTGCTTTATTTGCAATAACTTTTCTTGATTTTTTTTTAAATGATATATCTGTTGCTTAGGTAATTCATTTGTTTTGTGGCTTTAGATATTCTTTAATTTTGTTTGTCATGACTCACAGACTCATTTAATTTATTTTGTTTTTTGGCAAGCTGCAATTTTATTGCACTTTAAATCATAATAAACTGGTGTAACAGTGATGTAGTGTTCACTGTATTAATCCTGCACGTGTTACATGCTGCCAGACTTTAAACTGTCCATTTAAAATGAGTCAATTTGTATGCTTCTAGTCAGGGTTATTTATCGTTAAAAGCAGACCATTAGGAAAAGCCACAGATCTGGTTAAAAAGAACAACAAACAAAACAAATAAAAGCAAACAACGTTTAATCTAACAGAGGTGAATTTAGTCCTTCTAACTTCCTTTTAAAAATTGGACTATGGTATAACTGAGTGTGCTTGTTCGTATTCGGGAGCTGCTTTTATTTACCCTCATTTGCATTTTTTTCTACTTGCTAATTCTGCACTAAAGAACATATATGTTTGACAGGCTTCACTACTTAGAAACAGAATGTACTAACAACAGAAATTGGAAATAGATCTAATTTTGTCTTGCCTCTGAATATTACCGCTTACATTTTTTTACTTCACCTTTCAATCATGTTAAAACTCTAGATCATTTTATTCTCAGGTTTACTACAAGCACATTGTTAAACATGGATTGTTATCATTTATATGTTTTGCCTTTTTTTCTGTCATCTGAAAAAGTTACCTATATATTTACTGCTACTTTCTTGTAAGGTTAAGTTTAGTGTACCCAGCTGTATATGCCAGTTATGTCTGGCATATAATGTAGAAAGCATAGTTGTGTAACAGAACTTGCCATAACAGTAGATGTTCTAATATATCACTATTACAGTATCCTAATCTGTATGGGTTATATCCTGTAAAACATATTACCACTGGCCAGCTTTTACAGCTTCACGGCAATTTCCCTAAACACTGTAAGGTTTAAAGACAGCCTCATAACAGCAAATCGATGATTAAGGCATCAAAAACGTCAGAGTTTTTTTTGCCTCGAGTTGGGAGGCTGTAAGGTAAATGCTAGAAAAGGAAAGTAAAATAAAACATATATGCATATGTAAATATATAAAAAGGAGTATATAATTCCACACCCTGGAAATACACCTAAAATAGAATAAGGGGGTGGAGGAAGGGAGTGGCTACTGCAACAGTGATCTATTTGAACATCTACTGTTATGGTGCGTTTACCTACACAACTGTACTATGCTCAACACTTACATCACTGTTGCAGTAGCCTAAGCTGTATGGGTAGATTATCAAAGCTTAAGATAAGGAGGCGGAAGGAATTTAGGAATGTAGGAGCCCCTGGAGAATGGTCCTAGCAAAGCCTATTGTGGACATGGAAAAGGAATCCAGTTTGTAAAGCTTCGTGAAGGTATGAATACAGGACTAAGCTACTGCCTCTATAACATAGAGTCCATCCCTTTCCAGAAAACCACAGGAGAAGCCAAAACCCTGGTAAAATGGGCACTGACCCTGCCTAGGAGATGCTTGTCATGGTGAGAAGAGTAGAAAGAAATAGCATAAGACAACCAACAACAAATTGCCAGCTTTAACTTTGGTTGTCCTTTTTTTACCTTCACAGGAAAGAAAGAGCTGCTTGGCCTTTCTGAAGTATTTTGTTCTTTAAAAAGCGCATCTGAATGCTGCGAGTGGACCTAGGTATATTTTTTCTTTTTCCCTTGTTTTAAGGTCTGGAAAGAAGGAAAGAATACAAGAAGAGTTAGGCTTTAAAGCTAAAATATAAATAACCACATATATAAGAAGGATTTGTTTTCACAGAAACCCTGTCCTTGCAGAAAATGAGGTGGGGTTAATTGTCCATAAGAGCTTGTATCTCAGATACTCTTCTTTTAGAAGTCAGAGCAATGAGTAACATAGTTGTCCAAGTCAAGAACTTCAAAATGGCTTGATGACTAGGTATAAATGGAAGATGTGTTAGTTTCTCAAGGTGTAGGGCATGTAAAACCAAGTTAAAAACCTGCTTGACTTGGGGACAAGAAACAATGGGGGAGGATCTAGGAATAGACAAGCAGAAATGGCTAAAAGCTGAATCGTAATAGAAGAATAAGAAAGGTCAGAGGACATTAACTTACACAAATAATCTTGAACAAGAAACATAAAGTCCTCAAAAGGTCTTGGTGTGACACCAAGCAAAAAATCTCTTCCATTTGAATGTATATAATGTCCTAACAGTAGTATTTTTAGCCTCCTTTAGTACCTGCTACATGCCCTCAGAAACAAAGGTGCCTACAGGGTATCAAACCTCTACCATCCAGGTAGCCAACTTAAGTGCTTTCAGGTCAGGTAGTATCAAACACCTGTCTTGTGTGAGTAAATCCAATCCATAGGGAAGCCTGAAGTAACTGCCCTTGACCATTTTCAAAAGAAGAGAGAGCCACTGTTGCCTAGGCCAAAAGGAGTACTCACCACTATCCTTGGAGTGTCTGTTAGGATCTTTAGAAGAACCCTGGGTATCAGTGGAAAGGGTAGAAGAGCATACAGGGGCATGGAATTGAGAAAGCATCTGCCTTCCATGCCTGCTTGCAAGGAATCCTGGAGCCAAACTTCTTTAACTATCTGTTTTAAAATGAGACAAACAGGTCTAGTTGAGCTGTTTCCCCACAGTTGGATCAATTCTGAAAGACCACCAGATACAGTTTACATTCATGAGGGTCTGTACTGGTCTTACTGAGCTTGTCTGCTATAATGTTTTGTTCTGACAGAATGCATGAGGCCTGAGGAGAGAAAATGCGATGAACTGCCACATCCCAAGCCACCATGGCAGGTCTGCAAAAATGGTAAGGTATGGTACCCCTGTGTCTGACTGTATACCATATCACTGTAGTGTTGTCTGTGCTCATTTTGTAGAGGTCCTGGGGACCACAGATAATTTAAGGCTTTCACAGCATTGATTACTTCCAGCATTTCTTTGACATTTATGTACTTTTGTCTGTCTGACCTTGCACTTTCACCTTCTTTTGATATAGCCCCCAAGCAAAGTCTAAGGCATCTATTCTAACAAACTGAAGAGGAGCTGGAAGGGAGAATGTCAGACCTAGATAGAGAGAAAGTACAGTTGTGTACACTTACCATAAATGTAGATGTTCAAGTGTCTTCACTGTTGCAGTCATCACTGTAGGGTTCTTCCTGCCGGCAGGCAGCCCTCGGTTGGCCAGAATCCCAAAGTCTGGGTCCAGGGTCGGCTGTGTACTCACCCTCCCTGATGTCAGTGCGCCAGGGGTACAAAGCTCCCAGCCGACGCCATGTTCTCCAGTTTTTCTTGCCCCAGATGTCAGATGCCCAAAAGTAAAGGCTAAAAGTAAAACAAAAATGTAACATACAACAAACCCCATACACTGTAGCAAATACACCTCAGAAGAAGGGTGAAGCAGGGAACCACACCAATAAAAGTATAAGAGGGGACAGGAGGGTGGGTAACCCAGACTGCAACAGTGAAGACACTCGAACATCTACATTTATGGTAAGTGTACACAACTGTCCTATGTTCATCGTGTTTCACTGTTGCAGTCATCACTGTAGGGTTGAATCCCAAAGCTGAAATAAAGGGAGGTGGTTATTGAGTAGAAGGGGTGGCTAGAAGGCCTTGTAAACAAAGGTGCAGGTACTCCACAGCTATCGAAGACCACCAGTCTAAAAGAAAGTGAAAAATCACAATTTGTAGAATAGTAAATCCATTAACATTTTTGCAGGTTAATGCTTTAGCAGGTACATGTATTTTTGCAGATATATTTTTATGTAAATATTTTTATAGGCATATTTTTATAGGCATATGTATATATATATATATATATATATATATATATTTTTTTTTTATGAATACAAAATATACATTTTTATAAATATAAAATATATATTTTTATAAATACAAAATATACATTTTATGAACACAACATATATATTTTTTTTTGTTCTCATTTTTGCAGTTATTTCTGGAGTGTTCTATATTTCTGCATTTTTGATTGTGAACTTGTATTCATTGGTTCATGTGATCATGCTTTTGACTATTTTAAGGAGTTTGTTTGTTAAGCTTTATTCAAGTCTGATGAAGCGTCCTTTTACTGTTCGGAATAAAGGGTTTACTATTCTACAAATTGTGATTTTTCACTTTCTTTTAGACTGGTGGTCTTCAATAGCTGTGGAGTACCTGCACCTTTGTTTTATAGTCGTTTTTTGTTGGCATAGCAGATACTCCCTTGGAGAATTCTGTGTTTTTTCTATATATTTTGCTTGGTGTGTTTTCCAAGGGACATGGCAGAAGAAACCAGTAATGATATATCTGAACTAGGAGAGAATGTATCTTTTCAACAACTACTTAACATGAAAGGCAATCCTCTTTTGAAGCTCTCTTATGCTCAACTAGCGAGTACTACCATGACTCATAGAGGTCAGAAACTGGGATATACTGTGCTACAATCCATGAGAAAGTTGGAAGATGTAATGTTGAAAATAAGAAATACCATCTGGCAAAAACAACATATGGAAGCTTGCCTGTCCTTCAAAATAGTTCCTAGGGGACTACGTATTCTAAAAATGCCAACTTTTGGCACAACCTACCCGGACTTATTATCTGATTGGCAGAGACTCAATATTGAGACAAGTAACAATTACATGAAGTTACTGATTAAACAATACAGCAGTATTGAAACCGAACTAGTCAAGGAAGTATTAAATATTAAGCAGAGCCTATCCTCTTGCCTTTCACATCAGCAATTAACGGAATTTTTGACTGAGCTATCGGCTACTGTTTCAGCAGCCGACAATAGATTGTTAACACAAAAGAAGAAGAAGCTCGAATGTGATTGCCTTGATTTCTCATTTTGTTGGCGAGAGAATCCACCGGCAACATGTTGCAATCGTTAACAATTGATGGTAACCCTGTTCCGTCCCACACATCCCCTAGTCGTTTAGAAGAGACCTTGGAGAGACGCGTTTTAGCCAGCTCACAAGAAGTTAGACATCCGATGGAGTCCACATCACGTATAGAAGAGTGTCGACTAACTAGTGTAGATAATACTATACATCCTACGCTTGATGTAAGGGTGTTGCCTGATACACCTTTAGAAGAACAGCAATCTACTTTCAGTTCAGGAGTTTTGGAACAGCCTGCTACAGAAGTGGAGCCTGTGGTTAGAAGGAAGACCGTTCTACAACCACCGGAGAATATTGTAGGGGAATGTTCGAATTTATTGTTCCCTTTAACCTTTCAAGCAACCAAACCCAGGATTTGGAGCCCTCAGAACAACACCAAAAAATGCAAGCAGTCGAGCGACTCGGGAGAAGGGAACAAGAAATCCTTCAAGAAAATAGTTATGAACTGGTAATTAATTTATCAAAATATCAATTAACTAATGTTGAAATGACTGTTTTGGACCGTGGCTTATCCTTTGTCCCTTCTCAGGGGATGGACATTAGTGCTTTAATTATAGAGTTAAAACTCTTTACTAGAGGTTTGAATTTAGACTTACATTTTGAGAATAATAATGAGAATAGAGCACCTACTAATGTGTTTATGAAACCCTCTAAATTTGTACCAGAATTACACCCACTCGTGGATAGTTTTGAGAGGGTCTGTATTAATGATTTTTACAATTTATATTCAAGAGAAACGTT
Organism: Protopterus annectens; assembly: GCF_019279795.1. Lineage (NCBI taxonomy): Eukaryota > Metazoa > Chordata > Ceratodontiformes > Protopteridae > Protopterus > Protopterus annectens. The sequence goes on from NC_056725.1 coordinate 382,548,826, forward strand.
CAAATCTGAGTTTTTTAACTTAAACTCACAAGAAAGGACAGCACTTAGATCTCTCCAGGATAACAATGAAGTTATAATCAGACCCGCAGACAAAGGTGGAGCAATTGTGGTGTTGGACGTAGACTACTACCACACTACGATGTGCTCTATGCTTGCAGATATAGCAACATATAGGGTTATGAATAGTTTAGAATTAAATAAGATTATTGGTAATGTACATGCAGAGCTTTATGAGTTATTGATGTGCGATTTTATAGATGCGAGTCTCTACAAATATTTTCTTGTTGAGAAACCTCTAGTGCCTGTAATTAGAGGTTTACCGAAGGTACATAAAACATTGACTAACCATGTATTTAGACCAATTGTTTCTGGGAGAGGCTGGCTTACTGAGAGCATCTCTATATATATCGAAAAACAACTTAGACCTGTTGTAGACTCCACAGGTTCAATTCTAAGAGACACTCAACACTTTTTAGAGTTGTTGGCTATTGAAACAGAGAGTGTTGCCCTCACTGATGAAGATTATATGGTTACTTTAGATATTCAATCCCTCTTCACTAGCATACCGAATGACATAGGTATAGACTATTTGAGGCTATTCCTTTTAGGCAAGGGCTTCAGCAACAGTAAAATTATGATGATAACTACTTTAATGAAGTTAGTATTGGAAAATAATGTGTTCATTTATGACAGTAAATATTATTTACAGATTATGGGTGTAGCGATGGGAATCTACATATATTTTTTCAAATACTATGTACTACAGACATATTAAACATTATAAACGCTTTGTAGATGATCTTTTTTTCATCTGGAGCAGTGATTTGTTGACTCTCAGTGAGTTTTTGACCCACATTAACAATACCACTACATTTTTGAAATTAACTGGGGAATGGTCTAGAGAGATGTGACCCTTAAGAAGAGGGAGGGTAGGTTAGAAACTGAGATATACAGGAAGCCGTGCAGGAAAAATGCTTATTTACATCGTGATAGCATGCACCCACCTCATATACATAAGAACATTATAAGGAATCAAGCTATGAGGTGTTCCCGTTTGACAAGTGAAAACAGGAGCTTTGAAACAATATTAGTCAATTTACATGATGACTTTAAGAATAGGGGGTATCATGATAGTGATTTGTTAGCTTTGCAACATGTTGCACAACCACACATTAACAAGCGTTTCACCAATAACTCTGAGCAAGTCAGACCTCCTATATGTAAAAAAAGGATGGTCATTACTTACACTGATAAAAACAAGAAGATTACAGATGTCATCAGGAAGAACTGGGGGATTTTGCTATTCGATGACAGACTTAAGACGCTTATAGGCACTTACCCGAGTTTCTCTTATAAGAAAACTAGGTTTGAAAGATATGTTGTGCTATGAGAAACAGAGGGATAGTCGACCTACGTCTGTTAGGGTAGGTACTTTCCCATGCCGTAGCTGTAATCATTGTTCGTTTATATCAAGTAGGGCCACATTTGAGCACCCAGACACAAAGAAGGTTTATAAATTCAGTCACTATGCAGACTGCAAGACACGCAATATAGTATATCTTGCTGTATGTCACATATGTAATATGTTCTATGTAGGGAAGACCAACAGGACACTTCGTGAGAGGATTAGAGAGCACTTGCATGCCATCAATAAAGAAAATGAGAACAACGCCTTAGCGAGACATATATTGTGTGAAGGTACCAGACATAATTTTGAATTTTTAGTATTAGAATTGATATATACATCTATGAGGCTAGGAAACATTAGCAATTTCACAGAGAAGGAGGAGAATAAATGGATCATCAGACTGCAAGCAGACGCTGGACACGGCCTTAATGAAAGAGTTACCATCAAACCTTTCCTTAGGGACCGTGCACTTAAACATTAACATTTTTGCAGGTCAATATTTTTGCAGGTTAATGCTTTAATAGGTACATGTATTTTTGCTGATATATTTTTTATGTAAATATTTTTATAGGCATATTTTTATAGGCATATGTATATATACATATATATATTTTTTTTTTTTTTATGAATACAAAATATACATTTTTATAAATATAAAATATATATTTTTATAAATACAAAATATACATTTTTATGAACACAACATATATATATATTTTTTGTTCTCATTTTTGCAGTTATTTCTGGAGTGTTCTATATTTTTGCATTTTTGATTGTGAACTTGTAGTCATTGGTTCATGTGATCATGCTTTTGACTATTTTAAGGAGTTTGTTTGTTAAGCTTTATTCAAGTCTGATGAAGCGTCCTTTGAAGACGTGAAAGCGCTTACTGTTCGGAATAAAGGATTTACTATTCTACAAATTGTGATTTTTCACTTTCTTTTAGACTGGTGGTCTTCGATAGCTGTGGAGTACCTGCACCTTTGTTTTATAGTCGTTTTTTGTTGGCATAGCAGATACTTTACCCTTGGAGAATTCTGTGTTTTTTCTAGGAGGCCTTGTAAGACTGCAGAAGCAAAGCCCGCCCTAGACTTAGAATAAAGATGGAGATTACAGTGCTAAGAGAAAGTATGCACTGAACTCCAAGTTGCAGCTTCCAAAATATCTTTGGTAGGGACTCCCCTGAGAAAGGCAGCTGAAGTAGCAGCAGCTCTGGTAGAGTGTGTCCTAATTTTTCCTGGGGTTTGCTTTCCATGATGAGAGTAACAAAATCTGATTCCATGAGCAATCCATTTAGAAATGGTCTGTTTTGAAATAGCTTTGCCTTGGGAATTTGCTGCATAAGAAACAAACAGTTGTTCATTTTTCCTGATATCCTTGGTTCTGTCCAGGTAAAAGCGAAGCTGCCTGTGCACGTCCAAAGAATGCAAGATCCTCTCCCCCTTATTTTGTGGATTAGGGAAAAAAGTTGGCAGGTGAATAGTTTGGTTTAAAGCCACTTTAGAAACCACTTTAGGCATGAGAGTAGGGTTAGTCCTCAAAGAAACCCTGTCCTGATTAAAAATAATGTAAGGTTCCACGGCCATGAGTGCTTGTAACTCCGAGACTCTCCTGGCTGAAGTTAAAGTCAGTAGGATAACAGTCTTCCATGATAAATACTTTATATCAGATGTGGCAGCATGCTCAAAAGGAGGCAGAGTAAGTTTTTTCCAGGACATAATTGAGGTCCCAGGCAGGAATGGGTGGTGTCCTAGGGGGCCTAAAATTCTTTGCTCCTCTGAGGATATTGTTTCAGAAGTGGATGTGAAAAAATTGGAGGGTCTGTATTATAATGTGCACAGATAGCTGAGGCATGTATTTTTATGGAGGAAAAAGATAAACCCTTATGCAACATATCTGTTAGGTAATGTAAAATCAATGGAATACTTGGAATGTGAGTATCTGATTCCTGAGCATGCATCCAGGTGCAAAATCTCTTCCATTTACCTTCATAAGATTTCCTAGTGCTAGGCCTTCTGGCTTCTAAGATAACATCCATGACCTGTTTGGAAAGGGTAGGATTAATCATAGACCCTGAATACGCCAGGCTGCCAGGCTGAGAGTTTTGATATGAGAGTGCAGGCCCTGGCCCTGACGTTGAGACAAAAAATTTGGAATCTGAGGTAGAATTCAAGGAGGTTCCTGGGATAGATTTATCAGTGTTGAGTACCAAAATTGTCGAGGCCAATTCGGGGCTAGTAAGATCAGCTTTGGTTTGTCCTGTTTTATTTTTAATAACACCCTTGGTAGAAGAGGTAGTGGTGGAAAGGCATACCCGAGAGGTTCCTCCAACTGAATGAGAGAGCATCCACTTTCCATGCTAGCTTGTGATATGTCCTTGTGCAAAAAGTCTGTAACTGGTAGTTGTGGGAGATGCAAATAGATCTATGTCCAGGCAGCCCCAGGCTTCTGTAATCATCTTGAATATTTGGGTGTCTAGCATCCACTCATGTGGGTCTGACAGGTTCCTGCTCAGGCTGTCTGCCAGAGTGTTTTGTTTCCCTGGCAGGAATTGAGCTTGTACGTCCACTTTGCAAGCTAGTGCTGTGTTCCATAGAGTCATGGCTAGTCTGCAAAAGGGGGTAAGAGTGTAAACGCCCTTGCTTGTTTATGTACCACATAACTGTGGTGTCCATATCAGTAGCTGCCCTGGCTGTAAAAGATCCCTGAAAGCCAAGAGGGCATTCTGCACAGCTAACATCTCTTTTAAATTGATATGAAGATGCTTCTGATCCTCTGTCCAAAAACCTTGCAGGCCTTTCCCCTGCAAGTGGGCTCCCCGTGCATTATCCGAGGCATCCGTGGTTATCACTTGGTAGGCTGGAGGTAGACTGAAGGCTTTCCCTTTGTTCTGAAGACATGCCATGGCCCACCAATGGAATTCCTTTTGCAGACAAGGCAAGACAGCAATCAGTGTTTCCATACTGTGACAATGCTGGGACCATACGCTTTTTAGGTACCATTGTATCTTCCTCATATGCAGTCTTGCATATGGTATGAGTAGGATGCAGGAAGCCATGTAACCCAAAGCCTGCAGGAATTTCCTTGCAGTTAGGTGAGACATCAACGCCAGGCTTTTGAAAGTTGAAGCCAGCTGTAGTTGTTTTTCTGATGTCAGGAATGCCATCTGGGTTGCTGTGTTTAAAAGAGCACCCAGGAAAGTTATCTCTTGAGTGGGTGTCAAATTTGACTTTTGTACGTTCACAGTGAATCCCAGGTACTTGAGTAGATTCTGAACAAATTCCAGGTGCTGGAGTAAAATGTCCTTGCTGTCTGCTTGAATAAGGCAGTCATCCAGATAAGGGTAAATTTGAATCCCCTTGAGTCTGCAGTAAGCTACTACTGGTGCCAGGCACTTGGTAATGACCCCGGGCGCAGTAGACAAGCCAAAGGGCAGCGCAGAGAATTGGTAATGTTTCGTGCCTGCCTTGAACCTGAGGTATTTTCTGCACTCCTGTCTGATAGGAATGTGTAGGTAAGCCTCCTTTAGATCCAATGTCACCATCCATGCATTTCTGCTCAACAGTGGCAGGAGCTGCTGCAGAGTAAGCATCTTGAACTTTGGTATCTCCAGGAAAGTATTTAAAACTGACAGATCCAGGATGGGTCTCCAAGTATTTTGCTTTCTGGGAACTAGAAAGAGTCTTGAATAAAAGCCTTGTCCCATCTCTGAATTTGGAACCAGTTCTATGGCCCTCATAGCCATGAGGGACCTCACCTGTTTTAATGCCTCTGCCCATTGAGTTTTTGGGAGGTCTGGCCATCCATTTGGTTTTGGTAAGGTGTGAAAGCGGAATATGTAACCTCTTAAAACTACATCCAGAACCCACTTGTCTTGGGTTATGTAAGTCCAATTTCGGTGAAAAAGAGAAAGTTTTCCCCCCAGAGGAGCTTCCAGGAGAGAGGTGGGGGTGGAAGCACTCCACTGTCTAGGTCTATAAGAGGTCTGTGCTTGGGCCCTCCCTCTGGGGCGCCTATATCTACCCCTCTGAGGCCTGTTCGAGCTGGGAAAGGACCAGTTTTTAGCTGGCCAATATCTGCTAAATCTAGGAGGCTGAACTTGTAAGAAATCCTTAACCGTTTGCATGGATTTTGCCTTATCCTCCATTTTCTTTATATCCTCTTCAGCCTTAGACCCAAACAAAACATTATGTTGAACAGGAGCATCCAGTAATTTTGCTTTCACTTGATCAGGCAAATTTTGTTCCTTTAACCAAACATGCCTTCTAATGACCATGCCAGTGGCAGCCACCCTGCAAGTGGCCTCCAAAGCATCAAAACCACATTGTAAGGTATGTTTCCCCACCTGCTCAGTAGCATGCATCAAATCTTGTAATTCCTTATTGTCTGCACATGCAGAAATGGTACACAGTTTTTGTTTCATAACAGACAAAAGGTACTGCTGATATTTGAACATATGAAATTGACAATTTAAAGCCCTAATAGATAAAGTAGCAGAAGTGTACACTTTTTTGCCCCATCTCTCCAAAGCTCTAGAATCCTTATCTGATGGAATAGGGTTCTTAGCAGTGGCGGCCTTAACACCCTTAGGACCCTGAGAAATGGTTTCTGGATCAGCAGTAGGATTTTTAAATAGAAACTGGTGGGAGTCAGGGACTCTGTAATATCTATCAGGCTTAGCAGGGGCCGGAGGAAAGGAGTCAGGAGTTAAATTAGACTCAGAAAAGACATCATCCACAATATCCAAAATAGAAGGAATAGCCAAGGGTCTGTGTTGGGGAAGAAGAATGAAATCCCTAAGCCTTCTCTTAGATTCAGAGTATTCCTGTCCTTCCCAGTGAAAATGTTCCCTCATATCATGTAAAGTTTCCCCAAAAGAATAATCCTCAGGAGGAGAAGCTGAAGGAATGGATTCCTCAGCATCAGAATCCTCATAAGGAGAGAAAGTATAATCCTGTTCAGAGGAAGACACTGAAGAGATAGATGCCTGATCAGAGGATTCATAATCCAATTCTTGTGTTGGCCTTTTGTCTGGAGGGGGATGTGAACCCCCAATCATAGTTAGCAAGTCCTCCGCCATTTTAAGCATTTCTTTTTGAGATTTAGGTCCCGGATCAGAGGAGGCCTGGGCTTGAGTCTTTGTTTTAGAAGGAGTCTTTGCCTTTGTCTTTACCTGAAGCTGCGTAGGCCTGAAAACCCCCTCGGAAGCCGGTACCTGCACAGCGGCTCTGGACCCATCCAAGGGAGCATTATCTGAAGGTCCTGCACCTGGAGTATTCGAAGGCCTAGCTGGCTCCTCATGGGAGTCCGTTTCGGCAAGCAGTTCTGTAATGGCTGACGACAGGGGCTGCGAAAGTGCCTCACTGGCGACGGCTGAACTGGCAGCTGGCTCTGATTGCAAACTGTCGTCTGATTTGGACCTCGGAGGCCTATCCTTATCCTTGTGCCTTTTATGAACTCCGGTAGTCGGAAGCGTGTCCGATGACATGTTATAATTAAATCACCTCCCAAAGTAATGAAAGGCAAAATCGTATCTCCGTTTAATAGTACGTTGATTAAATCTAGCACAAAACCGATAACTAGCTACGTTGTGGTCAGGGCCTAGACAAGGAATACAGTAAGAGTGGAAATCCTTATGACGTATTTGCTTCCCACATGAAATACAATTATTAACTTTTTCTGACATCAGTCTGGAGCACAAAAAAAGTTTCCCCAACTGGGTACTTAGCTTTATAAAGAAGAATGTCTTTGGAATGAAGCACTAAAAATAACAGGAGTCAGCCGACTGGCACTTGTGAACTGCTTCCACTGCGCGGAAAGAAAGACTGGAGAACATGGCGTCGGCTGGGAGCTTTGTACCCCTGGTGCACTGACGTCCGGGAGGGTGAGTACACAGCCGACGCCGGACCCAGACTTTGTGATTCTGGCCGACCGAGGGCTGCCTGCCGGCAGGAAGAACCCTACAGTGATGACTGCAACAGTGAAACACGATGAACATCTGGTTCACCCATGACAATACTTTCATTCTCACAAACTCCTGCACTGAAAAGATAAAGGGTCCTGATGATAAGGAGACCAGACTAACTTAAGGTAACACTGAATTCTTCTCATGTGAAATCTGGCTAAGGGAATCATGATGACTGTAGAGGCCAGATTTCCAAGAAACTCCTTGTCAGATATCAGTGATTTGTTGGAAAAGCTCAGGAAGATTTCTTTGTAGAGTTCTACTTCGTCTAGTGAAAGAAATGCCCTTCTTACGAAAGTATCCAGAAGATATTCCAGAAAACTATTATGTGGGATGGGATTAAAGCGGTACAAGGTTTGGAAGGATAACATTTTGTACTTTGGGACTGTGACATACATATAGAGAAAGGAGAGGTCTAGGACTGGTCTCCAAGTTCCTTCTTTCTTTGACACCCAACAAGACTTCAATAAAAACCTTTGCCTATCAGATCTGAAGGCATTAGTTCTGCTGTCACCACTTGCAACAATATGTGCTCCAAAACCTGTGGAAACATGAATGTTTGGTTTACAGGATGAGGAGGAATCCTCTGAAAAGGGGGGAAGGGATTTCCCATTGCCATCTGTACCCCTAATGTAAAACTCTCAGAACCCATCTGTCTGAGATAATCTGATGCCACTGAGGAAGGTGAAAGTATAGACTGATGGATAGATTTAAAGGACTACCAAGATGGAAGGGAGGGGAAACTTGAATGGGGAAGTAGTCATTCTGACTTTTTGAACTGTCCTTGGTTCTGGGAAGCTCCCACTTTCTTCTTTGAGCCTCACTGCTGTTGCTTTTGAAAATTCTGCTTGCTTGAAAATTTGCTGAAACAGCCTAGCTTGCTTCTTGAAAAAAGGGCCCTGAATCGAAAGGAAAGATTTCATTGACCTTAGAAAAGGAGGGTTGAATAATTTGGGTAACCTCTTGAATTAATTTCCCTCTTTCATCAAATCGCTTTAGGACCTCAGCTGCAGAAGGGCCAAACAGAGCATCTTTGCCAAATGGAGAAAGTAAAATGTCAGCTTTAACATCTCATGGTAAGTTCTGAGAAAATAACATAACAAATCTTTGCATAACTGAACCAGTAGCAGCAGTTGTGGTTACAGCACCAGTAGAATTATAAGAGCACTTTAAAGAGTGTTTTGTTACCCGACAAGCAGAAGCTATTAAGGAATTCCATGAATTAAGGAATTCCATAAAGTCTTAACATTTGAATAGAGAATGTTAAGAATTAGCTTTCTTATGCTCTCAAAAGAAGCCAGTAAATGTTTTAGAATGGGAAAATGACAGTTTGGAATTCTGAAAGTTAATGTGGCAGAAGAATAAACTTTCTTCTCAAATCTATCAAAAGCTGGACCATTTATAATAAAGCATAACACTTTTCCTGGGAGAAATGGATTTTATTCTGTTACCACTAAAACAAATCTTTCATTTTCATTACAGCATCACACAAGGATAACTCTTCTGGACAGAAATCTGAAGAAATACATTCCTCAGAATCAGAATCTTCAACTTGAGGAGAATTCACTCAAGAAAAGGACTCTCCTTCAATTATCTTCTGAATCAGTGTCACAATGTGAGGGAAATCCATTTCTTTTCCTAGGTGTAGTCAGTTTATGAACAGGATTTAAAATATTAAAAGCAGATAGTAATCTCTTGGCAAATCTCAACAAGTCTACCCTGCCCATAGTTAAAGAAACAGGAGTACAGACATTCTTAACTTTTGCTTTCTTTTCCAGGGAGACCTAATCGGAAAAAGTGATCAAAGTGAGGGGCACTAGCCCAGGGATTAGACACCTTACCCCACCTATGTGGTAAGACTTCTTCTGCTCCTTCCCCTGAAACTGACAAGAGTGTTTTTTCCTTGAAGGTGAAGACAGCCCTATAGCTGCTGGGAATATATCTAACACTCCCTGTCCTTACTGGCTTTCAGAGGAGCTACACCAGAAGGAATGAAAGTCACTGATGAGCAATCTGAAGAACCAAGTCTAGCCACAGCAGTCGCATGTCAGCTGCTGAGGCAGTGAGGGAGCCAGTCTTGCACCCAAAAACTCCCAAGAATTCTTTTTTCCTCTTCCTCTTGCTGTCAGGAGAAGGAAGAACTGAGGAGACTGACAATTGCTCCACAGTTAAGCTGAGATAGAAGCCTGAAAGGTAGCAGAACCCATATGAATCTGTAAACCTCTTGACAGAAAATGTAAGATTCTTATGTAAAAATTTTAGTGACAGTCCCCAGAAGTACGATATGCTGCCCTCACATAAGTATTCCACAAAGAAATGTGGAAAAATAAATAAAAACAGATTTTTACATTTTTTCCACACACACATTCCCCAAGTAAAATTCTCTTGACATACTCAACAGTGATTAACAAAAATAGTTCCTAGTAAAAAATATGTAGTTTACCGAAAAAAAAATCCTTCAGAAAAATGACATAAGGTATATGGTTTTCCACACAAGGAGTACTTATCTGACCAGATTTGAAGGATATCTAGCTGACCATCTGTTCCAGGAAGCTAACTTAGACAGTACACTTCAGCAACAAGAAAGCTCTTGAGACTTTTGGTAACCTGGTAACTTAAGTACTGGTTTTATGTATCTCTCCTTGAGCCCCACAGAGGTTACAGTGCATGGAAGCTGCCCTGCAGCTTTGAAAGCTGTCCAGTGGTCATATCCCTGGCAGGATATAACTCATACAGTTGAACATTATACTTGTCTTTATTTGTGGAACTTACTACCTGGTGGGGTGAGGGAGGTCTCAACTCTTTGAGCTGGCCTCAGTTAATGTGCCACATTTGCTGCACTTTCAAATCCATACACTATGCATCATTTCATTAGTTTTAGGTGAAACATGCTTTAAACACTCCAGAGGGAGCACACCACCATTCTCTAGTCAGTCAAGATCTCTGCAACTTTTGCGTACATGTAGTGGGAAAAGCTTCCCCTTGCCTCCCCAATACTGGACCATAAGGCTCCTAAAAGTGTGTTAAGTAGTTTATTTTTAAATACAGCAGGGTGTGCAGCCCCCTTGCTGCATACAGGCATTCCTCTCTGTCACTTGTTCAAAGCCATGCCCAAAACAGAAACGATGTGGGTGCTTAAAGTAAGTAATGCCCATTTTCATTGTCTGCCTATTTTATTTTGGTTTGATTCTCATATTTAACTTTTATTTCCTTGTCTTCCTGGTGTGGTTTACATTTATAGGTTTATTATGTGTACAGTGCTTGAATACAGGCATTTAAATAAATGTGAAGTTGGGTGTTACAGTGGCAGTTTTTTCCTGGTTGGTTGAACAACAGCTACAAAGAAATCTATAGTCTTTAATGTCACTATGAGATCTGAAAATTTCATTTTTTTCATGATTTTTTTAAGGCAACATTTCTGGAAGAATCACTGAAATTTGTATGCATGTTTTTAGGAGTGATTCACATATTTGTGCAGACTGTAACTGGTTACATGAAAAAAACTGAATAGTTAAAAAAAGCAGTGATTTGTTTATGTTGAGCAATAGATAAAAAGCTGTAATTAGGACAATGAGATATGCGGAGTTATGCCTATCTAGCTGATAATGCATGAAGCATCTCACACATGTAGAACAGAAGGTCTTTTTGTAACATGTTGGCACAACTGTAATACAGAAATCTCTGGAGACCAGTGAAACTAACAAGACAAACTATGGGAAGCATCAAATACATTGGTTTATAGCTCTATTTTGTTTTTCATTACAGCAATACAAAACAGTCCATGATATGAAAAGACTGTTGCCTTCTATTTTAACAAATGTTGCTGTCATCAGGTGTTCTGCTAACTCTACTCCAATAGGCTGTTTAGTCCCTACTGTCTCTTAAAAAATGGGGATCCTTATCATGATAAGGATGAAAAGCAGCACAGCCATAATAGATGACTATAAAGGGACATATACTCCACCTAAAAAGATGACAAGCGCAGCATGTATGTATGCTCCAAGACAATGACTACAACTTTTACCACCTAGTCAGCCTCTCACCTGTCATCCACAGATGCCCCCAAAGATGCCAATGGTGCATCATTATATTGCTCAAGTCTTGTCACTGCAAGGACCATAACAATAACTCTCAGCACCTCCCATTAATGCCCTAGTAGACGCCAAAATAGTGATCCCAGGTCACTAACAGTGACTCATCTTTACACAGCTATGAACCTGAATTTCATATGCTGCAAGTATACTTACATCGGAATAAAATGTGCATAAATTATATACGTTCTTTTCCCCTACTAGAAGTAAATGCTATATTTCCCCATCTGAAATGAATGCTTCTGCTATCCATCACAAGTACAGATGTTATCACTTCAGCCCATATGATATCTATTACCATGAACAATCAAAACAAGATACCAATGTACTGGAAAGATATTACATTTCTTTTTATAAGTCCTGTCTCTGTGATGTACAATGATGAAGCAGGGACTATGCCACAGAAAACCCAAGTTTGAGTAGTAGCTCAGGCACTGGAAGTACAGGGTGGAGACAAAAGTCAGTGGCAGGATCAGCTTGTTCATTCGGTGGAGGGTGCTGATTCCCAATGGGTAGTTCTCCAACGCAAGTAGACTGTACTCCGGGGAGATGTAGATTTGTATTCTGAAGCCAGCAATAATAGCTGTCAAGGGGTGCATGGGTGGGAGCATGCAAACTTATAATGGGAAAGGCATGGGAGTCATTGTTATGATGTGATGCCTAGGTCAACATCAGGGTGAGAGTTTAGGGTGGGGTTAGCATAAAGGAAAACACCTTTGGTCTCCTCTGGGCACCAGACCAGGGGGCAAGTCAGATTAATCTGGCTAAGATGAGAGGTACCCACATTGTAACAAATGCCAACAGAAGCAGTGGTGCAGGCAGATGCATCAAAGCACCCTATGGCTGCCTGGATGGTGTTCCCCACAGGACAGCTCTCACCTTGATCTCAGGTGAAATTACAAAGTAGGGGAATGGATGGGCATATCTGATTGGTGAGCCTTGAAAGCCATCAAGTACAGGGGAAAGGGTAGAAAGTGCCTAGAAAAAAAATTGTTTTTATAAAAGGGTGCAAAAATACTAAGATCTGATTGATCTGTACCCTACTCTAGCCATGTTCTTGTTAAAGCACAATTCTCCAACCAAAACTACATACAAACCCTCACCCCAAAGGCTAATCAGCACACATTTCACTCAGCCAAACTGAGAAGAACAAAGCTGTGGGCCATGTTAATCTGTACAACACCAACAATTCCACATTCTTTTATTATAATTCAATAAATAAATGTGCCACATATTGGGTCTCTACCCAATATAACTGCTTATACTTATTTACTTTTCAGCTTCTTGTCCTGAACCTTCAGTCAAAAGCATCTTATTTTAAAGTACAGATAACTCCAAATCCATCCTTGTTAAACATTCAGATAAGAACACCTCCATCCTTGTTAAACATTCAGATAAGTCCACCTCCATCCTTGTTAAACATTTGGATAAGTCCACCTCCACCCTTGTTAAACATTCAGATAAGTCCACCTCCATCCTTGTTAAACATTGTTAAACATTCAGATAAGTCCACCTCCATCCTTGTTAAACATTGTTAAACATTCAGATAAGTCCACCTCCATCCTTGTTAAACATTCAGATAAGTCCACCTCCATCCTTGTTAAACATTCAGATAAGTCCACCTCCATCCTTGTTAAACATTCAGATAAGTCCACCTCCATCCTTGTTAAACATTCAGATAAGTCCACCTCCTTCATGGTTAAACATTCAGATAAGTCCACCTCCTCCTTGTTAAACATTCAGATAAGTCCACCTCCATCCTTGTTAAACATTCAGATAAGTCCACCTCCATTCTTGTTAAACATTCAGATAAGTCCACCTCCATCCTTGTTAAACATTCAGATAAATCCATCTCCATCCTTGTTAAACATTCAAATAAGTCCACCTCCATCCTTGTTAAACATTCAGATAAGTCCACCTCCATCCTAGTTAAACATTCAGATAAGTCCACCTCCATCCTTGTTAAACATTCAGATAAGTCCACCTCCATCCTGGTTAAACATTCAGATAAGTCCACCTCCATCCTGGTTAAACATTCAGATAAGTCCACCTCCATCCTTGTTAAACATTCAGATAAGTCCACCTCCATCCTTGTTAAACATTCAGATAAGTCCACCTCCATCCTTGTTAAACATTCAGATAAATCCATCTCCATCCTTGTTAAACATTCAAATAAGTCCACCTCCATCCTTGTTAAACATTGGGCAAGGACTGCCATGAGTAAAAAAAAAAAAAAGTAGTAAATCCACAGAATTCTAATTTCAGCACAATGAACATTGCTGCTTCTACAGCAACTGGTCAAGAAAGACCACCCATGCCTCCACTTTTTAAGGAGGCTGAAAAAAGCTAAGCTTCCTCCTCATATTCTCTCCACAATCTGTGCAAAAGAGAGCATCCTCACCTGCAACCTCACCATGTGATTTGAAAGCTGCACAATTACAGAAAGGAAGGTGCTACAAAAGGTGGTGAGGGTTGCAGAGAAGGTAACAGGTTTCAGTTTTCCATCGATACATCTTTATTCTTCAAGAAGCATCCAAAAGGCCACCAAAATCATACAGGACAACACGCATCCTGCACATGGACTGTTTAAGCATCTGGCACCAGGCAGGAGATATCGCAGGATCCGCTGCAGGACTACAAGATTCATTGACAGTTTGTACCCTACAGTGATTAGACTTCTGAACTCGAGCACTAGTCCCAGGGGTCTGGACACATAAGTCAATTTTTATTTATTTGTACAATACATACTTACATATATTCCAAGTGCAATATTTATTTATTATATCCATAGTCAGTATTATTTAACTGACTCAAGTGCAATATTAGACAAATAATTTATGCATTTCAATTTTTTTTTTGTTTTACTTTAAATAGGGTAGTTTATTTAACTCAAGGGAGGGTATTCTTTTCATATATAAGTGTTGGTAAATGTCTCTGCTCTTTCTTGCATTTATTGGGAGTAGTATTGTATTTGTTAGTTATGTTTTTCCTTTACTTGTATGTGTTGTTTCACTTTCCTTTGTAATCTCAAAAACTGAGCTGATGCACATTTCATTTAGGCTACATGTGTCTAGTTCTAAATGACAATAAAGTCTACTTTGAATTTGACATTTCCTATAATCAGAAGCTCTGAATTCACACTGGGCTGAAGCTCACCACCTACTCCTACAGAGCCAGTGACCCTTTCAATGTAGATAGTTCGGTGAATTACTAAGTATGACACAAGATTGGGATTGCTGCCTTCACTTTTACTTTAATACACTTAGGAAATGTCACTGTGTGCCTTATGTCCTCCAAAGAGCAATGTCTTACTGCATGTGCGTGCCTTATGAAATCCATCAAGAAACACTGTACAGCTTACCATGCATGCATAGATAGTAGTAATGGGAATGTCTTTTCCTAGTGCTAATCATAATGAGCACATAATAAACTTCAAGTTTCTCAGTTTAGAAAGGGGAGAATACACTTAGGACTAACTGACACACATCTCTTTTCCGGAAATGTAATCCTTAGTTACTAATATGAATAGATCCCCCTTACATACATCAGAATTTAGCTAACAGTAGCTAATCAACTATCATCCAGATAGTCTGGGGATGTAGAAAACTCAGGTCATACTATTCTATCACACTAAGCCAAACTATTACATGGAAAGTACTTAATTAAGGGGAAACAAAATAATGTTGGAATAAAGAAGCTTTACTTGATTTATATAGCCTACAAAGTTGTTTTTTTTTCTCCAGAACAGGAAGGGAATGCACTGTGTATAGCAAAAAAATGTTTAAAACTATATCTTTTCCTTAAAAATGTGGATTTTCATTTGACAAATTAGTTGCCCTATATTTTTATTTTGTATGTTTGGAATGAGGTATCTGCATGTCCTCCCCGTGGTCGAGTGACCTCTGAAAGACATGCGTGAATGGGGCGTGCCTTTGCTGAAGGTTGGGCATCAGGCTGGCAACTCGGCACCATAAAAATCGACTGCCAATCATTAACAGACCGGAGTTCCGCTGTGGCGACCCCTAACCAGGAAAAGCCGAAAAGACAAACAAACAAACATGTTTGGAATGAGGTACTGTTATGGAAATCTTCTATACTCTGAGAAGGACTTCTTAGAAATTAGACAGTGAAGTAGTAAATGCTGCAGTATTTTTAATGACAACTATAAAACATTATTATTAGCAAGCTTCAGCTCTGCATCTATACTAAAAATCTATTTTTATATAGTGGTTTAGGTTTTTATGTCTGCGATTTTTCACTGTAATTGTACAGCTTCATATAAATAAAATTCAGACATATGTTAAAGTATACAATGAATTTTTATCTAGAAGTAGCTTTAACATTAAAAACAATAAAACAGACACATAAAAACAGTTGCAATATATAAATACTTGCATGCATACCACTACAAAAAGGTAACATGGACTATGAGAAGAAAGTCTGTGCCTGAACAGTAACTGCTTATCTTCTCTCACATATTTACATGTTGTAAACATGCAGCTTCATCCCACATAATAGCAGTTCCAGCATTTCTCTCAATGTATTTGTATATTTGTGGGACTCATCTTTAATTATATGTGCCAGCACACTTACCTTTGATGCTGGAAGACCAGAAGGTTGTAGGTTCTATTCTCATTCAAGGTGATTGGATTGCTGAAGTACAGCATTAGGGGTGTATTGCACTCCAGAGGGTTAGATGTTAAACTAAGGTCCCATCTGCTTGATTTGATGGTAGCTAAGGTTCATGTAAAAGATCCCACAGCACCTACTGAAAAGAGTAAGGAAGTTCCCAGATGCCCTGGCCAAATTTCCCCCTATTAGTAAAAATACCACCTTGGGTCTCCCCTGAAAAGAGGCCACTAGCCTACTGGGACTAACCCAGTCAACATAAGATAAATAAAATAACAATAAAAATAAAATGAAATCATAAAAGTAGGAGTGTAAACGTCATTAGAACTGCCACCAGTATACTTCAAAAGAAAAGGTGGCTATTTCAGTGTTATCAGCAAATACCCAGAAAATCTCAGCTGACTGACATGTTTTACTTGTATAAAATAATTGACATTGTGTATGCATGGGGCTAACAATCTGCTACTTTATAACAGGAATGAGACACTCTGAGGTGTGGCTTGTGGTCAGAGAAATACAAGCTCCTAGTACTAAAGACATCTGGGACACTCACCTTGTGCCTTACAGTGCACCAGGGTAGTGCTCGTATTATACCATAATACGCATTGTG
Source organism: Protopterus annectens (assembly GCF_019279795.1). Classification (NCBI taxonomy): domain Eukaryota; kingdom Metazoa; phylum Chordata; order Ceratodontiformes; family Protopteridae; genus Protopterus; species Protopterus annectens. Next base: position 382,565,529 of record NC_056725.1, read on the forward strand.
TGTCTTATTCCTTACTTGTGCAGCTCTCAGACAAACTTTAGCAACACAAAGACTAAAGAGACAGAACTCTATTTAAATCCATATACAATACATGTAAGAGTCCTGTGCTATTGACCGTATGAAAGTTATGTTACAGTAGACAGCTGGTGAGATTTACTGAAAAAATGTCATTAATTTTAATTAACAACTCAGGTTATAAGAGTTATGCAGCAGTGAGTGGTGCTGCCTCACAGCACTTAGTTCTCCAATTTGGTTCCCAGTTAGGATACTTTTTTGTCTATAAGGGTTTTCATCAGGGTCTTTGTTTTTTTCCCACATGCAAAGAAAGGTTGAAATGTGAACTGGAAATCCTATACATTTGTGTGTGTGTGTGTGTGTGTGTGTGCGCGCGCGTGTGCACACACAGACACAAACACTCACGTGCATGTGTATACCCTGTGTTGGATCATTTCCTATTGTGGATTGTTCTGGTTCTTTATGGCTGCTGCTTGCTGGAATTGACTCCTGTTCTACTGTACCCATGAACAGGATAAAAGAAGTATGAGAAAAAAAAAATGAATGAATGAAAGAGACTTAAAAAGCAATCGGCCTCTATCCACACTAGGAATATGCTAACGTTACTAAATTACAACTTTCACAAAAGCTCACTATGCAAAATTCTGAAGTATCTAGTGAACTACAATTATGTTTTGCAAAGTAGTGTTACATGACACTGCAAAGTAATATTATGAGGTGGACTTACTGAACTGTAATGTATAAATAATCCTATGTACACCACTATGGAAAGTTAATATGTACTAAAAGATAAAAGCCACAGTCTGAAAAAACTGCTTATCTCGTCGCACGTGTTCAGATGTTCTAAATAATATGCAGCCTCATCTTGTACACAGCAGTTCTGGAATTTCTCTTAGGTTCATAGGTTGGTACTAGGCTATCGGCCCTAGGGCCTATACAAGCCTAGCCATAACAATTCCCTGGCTATTTCTTCCCACACTATTTACTTCCCTGGACCCCTGTCTAGCAGGGTGACTGACGTGATCACCGGGATGAATTTCTTTTCTCCCATCCAATCGTCAAGATTCCTTTTGAAGAGGGCCAAGGCAGCGCTCTGCTTGACATGTATGGGCAGTCTATTCCAGAGTCTGGGGAGTTTCTGGGTCAGGAACCTATCCCTCCAGCATGTTTTGTTTATTGTGATGACAAGGTTTAGATCCCTGGAGCATGTGGCTCTGAGGGATTGGGATTTCTTTAAGTGTAGCATGTCCAACAGCTTTGGGTTTGACATGGCCTTGTATGTTAAGCAGAGATCGCCTCCGAGTAGACGATATTCAACAGAGTATAGCTGGAATTTTTTAAGGCGGTTAGCATAGGGCATCTGATTTAGGCCTGTGATTCTTTTAGTGAGGTATTTCTGCGGTCTTTCCAGTTGTTGCAGATATCTTGAGAGGTACATACCATATGGAGCATTGTATTATATAATAGGTCTAATGTGGGATGAGTACAGTGGGACAATGACCTCCTTTTTTTCTGGATGAAAAACCCTTAGTGATGAGGTGTGCCACATAGAAGGATTTCCTGACTGTTGTGGCAATGTGGTTATTGAAGGTGAGACCACTGTCCACCTGTGTCCCTAAGTCTCTTATCACACTTTCGGTGTTTAGTGTACTGCCACCTATGTGGTAATTCACGGGTACATGTTTTTTTCCCAAAGGGAATAACTATACATTTCTTGGCATTGAGCTTGAGCCCATGGCTCTGGCACTAAGCATCTGTTTCTGTAAGGCCCTTTTGCAGAGTATCCACATCATTTGGGGATTCAATAATGGTTCCCAGTTTGCAGTCAAACTCCCTTAGTGTTGGCCTGTACTTCAGAGAAGTAGATGCCAAACAACAGCGGTCCCAGGACTGTCTTAAAGTATTCGTAAACCTATGGGATTCCTATTTATTTACATTTGTTTACCGGGAAAGTCTGACTGGGCCAGAAGCCCATTTTCAGCGTAGGCCAGGGGAGAAAATCTCGACAGAAATATAAGCAAAATACAATAATTAGATAGTACTATAGTATACATATAGTAAGATGTAGAATACATGTGATCCAGTTAGTCTATACAAAGAAGTATTCTAGTAGATACAGGTTCAAAAAGAAAACCACACAAGCATTTAATAAAATTAGTACTTTGTACATATTAATAGTCAAAAGGTACTGTAGTTATTTCAGTGTTGTCAGCAAGTAAATATAAAGTCTGAGGTGACTGACATGTTTTATTTGTAAAAGATTATGCATTACTGTGTAGACATCTTTTTATTTATCTTTTCTTAATAGATGCATTAATAGACGCAAGTCACCTTTTTCTGATAAATCTATTGACAGATGTTTCCAGACAATCTATTACCTTGGTTGTAAGTGTGATAAAGATAAATTAATTTGCATGCTTAACAAATCTGCCACTTACATTACTTCCTATGACTTCCATGACCTACACAAAGTCAAGGTAATCCTGAACATGTGCCCTACAAGGGATTTAGGTTGTTTGGTCAAAATGTTTCTACACTGAAGAAATACATGGCAATTCAGGCAAGTATTTAATCAAGAACCGAAAGCTGTTTGTGTGTGTTGTTTTGCCTGCCTCCAAATACCTGGGAAGTGGTCTGTTTCTGTGGACAAGTTCCCCATGTCTCAAAGCAGTGTAGACTAAAAATAGCCAAGTATATTTTTCATGTAAATCCAGACAAATGTTCATCCAGTTTTATGAATTTAGAGTATGAATGGACTACATGCAGCTAAACAATATATACACATCCAAAAGTAATAATTTGTTACTGAAGATGAAGGCTTTATTTTTACATTTTCTGCAAGAAACAGATTAGGATTCAAAGACATGTAGTAGACTGTGCAGGGTAAATTAGCACAGGGAACAGCAATGGCCAAGGAGTGGGCAATTCTAAGAGACAGTGCAGTTGTGAGGGGGTAGTGCATGCTGAAGAATTCATAATGACGTGGAAATAAGCAATCTCACTGCAAGTGATTGTCAGTCATAGCTGCCTCATCTGGTGCCCTTCAACACTAAGTCGAGGAACAAAGAAAATAATTGTTCTCTGATCTGGTGCTCCTCCTTTCTCTCCAAGGAATGCCAGGCCCCTGTCACTCCTTCACTTTTATGTAAGGACAGGCAAAAATAGAAAAAAAAAAATGTATCTGCTGATTACTCCCCTTAACATGTTGCATGCGAGGCAACTACCCCTTCATATCACATTAGCTATACTTCAGAGTGCGCCAAATCTAGTATGCAAATGAAGTCACCAAATGTGGTGGCCCACTTCATACAAATACAAAATGGACACCCTGCACCATGGTGCATATCCATTTTGAACACCAATATTCATAACCTGTGTGATGGAACAATTCTAAGAGTAGAAGAAGCTGTAGAACAATAGCATGCATTAATAGTTGCTAGTGGAGTCAATGCCTGCAATTTGCAGTCAGCCATGCTAACACAGTAGGTACAGACAGTGTCTGAAATACCACCAACCCACAAACCAGCAGACTGTGTTGAGAGGGACGTGTAGTAAACCTACCCCTGTGAACACTAAAATATTTGTAGCCTTAATTGTCATTCAGTGACCTATGATGGACAGTTTAGGAATTTCCCAGGTTTGTTCTTGAGCACATACATTTGAGATGCTGCCCTTCTAAATTACAGATGAAGATTTTAATAGTGAGCTAGTATGTATTGTAAACACTTACACTTGTATTGTGTAGCAGTATTTTACAATGTGTAGATTGCCATTCTTTGTGAGTACAGCTTATGTCCTATTCTGGACAGGTAATAACTGCTGTCACACCTGCCATCCCAAAATAGTCTGAAGATCATAGATTTATAGTTGCAATTACATCAGCAACTCTCTTAGATAGATTACAAATTAGAATCACTCAGTGGAGTCTAATAGAGTGCTGGAGTTAGTATTTACATGCACCCGGCTTCACATCTCCACTTCCCTTTGGGTCAAGAAAGCCATAACATAGTGGTTAAAACCAGTCAACATGGAAAGGAAACAGATTGATTCATTGCCTTATCCACAGTGTGTGGTTTGGATAGTAACTATTGACTCTAGTTTGAATTCTTCAAAGAGAATTATTCAAAGAGTAACCTGAGATATTGTAAAGTTCCACAGGGTTCAATCCCAGCATCTTTACCATTGACCATACAGATACTTCCATTGGGTGTGGTTAGTCTTAGCAGGGTTTTGAAATACCACTGCTGTTCTGATGACATTATTTATACAACTCCTTCTTTCATGAGTGCATGTCTGACCACCATCCATGGTTGAATGAGCTGTGTTTTGTGAAGCTTAATGCATGCCACTATTTGACCTTCCACTTAACCATACTTTGCACCTTACATTTTTTAAGGAGAGAATACATTGACATTCGAGAGGTAAGTGCTGGACTTGGCAACATGCTTTTACTGAATGGCCACATGATGGTAGGAGTGGGTATACCTGTGTTTTTGAGAGCAGAGACAGAGCTGAACCAAAGGTCTAGCTTTGTTTTTAAAGCTCCTTAAGAGTCATGTTAGAGCTCAAGACATGGACAGTATCACAGCAGCAGTGATTTTAAAAAGCTAATATTTTAGCTAACATTACTAACTTTAAAATGGTTATTGTTGCTGTTGAGTCATTTAGTTTAGTTTGACACTTTGAGATCTCCTGAACTTTAACACATCAAGCCTGCTTGTCAACAGTTGCTTCTTTACATTCTTATAAACTCCTATTCATTATAGGTTCATAGATAAATACTAGGCCAGCGATCTTTGTGGACTATTTTAAGCCTAGCCAATTTTCCACAATGGGAATCAAACCATGTATCTCTTGTTTGTGAGGTAAACATCTTAACCATTATGCCATCCCCCAATTAATTCAGCAATGTTGTCTATCCATCTTAGCATCTACTTCCCCATATTTTGTCTTCCATCTTTACCAGCATCATTGTCTTCTCTACTGAATCCTGTTACCATATTATATGGCTAAATCATTTGAGTTTTAGTTTTGCTATCAGACCTTCGAATGAACAGTCTAGTTTACTTCTTTAAGTACAGACTGATTTGATCTTCTTGCATGCAGTCTAAAGCTTTCACCAACACAACTGAAAAGCGTTGACTTTCCAGAGCACAGCTTTTTTTATGCTCCAACTCACATAGCCATGTTACTGCTGGGAAGAACATAGCTTTGACTATAAGTACCTCTTTGCTCTCTGTGCTGAAGACACACAGATGTGTGGCAGTAGATGATGGGCAGGAGACTAGGGAAGTATTTGGAAAGGATGATGAAGTTGACAGAAAGACAGCAGCTGAGGTTCAGAAAAACAAATGCAAAGAATTGCATGTATGCCACAACAACTCTGGTGAGAAGTATCAGTAGGAGAGAGAGAAACTGATGGCAGCTGAACAAGAGAAGGATCCGCAAGTGCTGATTACAACTGGATTGGGCCAAAAGGAACACAATGAGAAGGTAGTAGCAGCAACAAACAGAATGATGGGGTGAATCCTTAGGGGGATAGACTTCAAAACCCAACAGCTGTAATGCCACTGGTCAGACTACAGCTTGAGTGCTATGTGTAGTTCTGGATGCTAAATAAGGAAAATGTAATTGGGCCTTTGGAAGGAATCAAGATGAAAAGCCACCAGAAAGATCCATAGGGTGTAGTAAGGAATATGACCAGAGACTAAAGGAACTAAAGTTCTTCTTCTGACTTGAGACAAAAAGAGACAGTGTGGCATGATACTGGTGCACAAGACCATGTCAGGGAGATGTAAAGGGGGTCATGCTGAACAGAAAGAACATGGCGGGGGCACTGGCTGTAGGTTGTGGGGACTAACTAGACCTCTGAAAATACTCCTTCACAGACAGTAATGTAGATCTACTGAACAGATTACTGAAATGGATGGTGGAGTGGGAACCCATAGAGACATTTAAGAGGGCACAGGGCAAGTGAAGAAGCAGAAAGTGTAGATGGAGTGGAGGTAAGATTTTTAATGTACTTACATATAATGCAGTGTACCTTATGGTGCCTAATGTAACTCAAAGTGTAATTATGTATTATACACATCACACTTTCTAAATGAAGAACTCCACTTATTAACATTGCGACCTGCAAATACTGACTCCATTTGCAATTTCAGCATTAAGGCAAATGAAAGAACTAATAAATTGTGTTATAAAAATCTGTTAACTTTGGCTATATATCTTTTATTAACTTGCAAACATCACTGTCTGCATATACTGGCTGCAGACATTTGCATTTCAGCTATATACCCTTCATTGAGTTAATATTGTCTCTGCCTACAAATACTACTGCATTTCTTACTCATAAGGCAGATCTGTTCAAATTAAGACAGAAATTTGCATAAAATTGGCAGAATATCTGAGAATGAAAGAAATAATTAAACAGTTTAAAATACTCACTGCAACTAGATCGCCTTTATTAAGCGAAGAATGTATGCATTTTCTGATGCTGCCAGATGCCATTCATTCTCTTAGTAGTAGCACACACAGCTGCTGTTTTCTTCACCCACACAGCTGCTCTTAGGTAATCCAGATTAGACAGCTGCCATTTCTGCACACAGCACAGAAGAAAGAAAGGACTAAACAGCAAATGTAAAGTGCGGGCAGTAATAAACTCCTGCATGATGTAGTAGTATACAAAAGAAGGGAAGATTAGGTGATAGATAAAACGTACCGGTAGTGCTAAGCTTATACCTCATGAAGCAGTGTACAGTGCTTGCTCTTTACCACTTTCAGAGCATACTGCTTATCAAGGATAAAGCATATAAAAAGCACTGAGTACTGGAGGCATTATGCAACAAATAATTAACTGAGACACTAGGTATGTGTTCTGTGGTTATACAATAACACTACTAACAGAGCTGCAGGCAAAACATGCAGTGTATTTTGGTCACAGATTGTAACGGATGCAGTTTATTTATTTATTTTATTTTACATTTGTTGACCGGGCTAGTCTAGCTGGACACATGTCCATTTTCAGTAGAGACCCGGGGAGAAAAGCTCCACTATAGTTAAAGTCACAGTACATAATTACAAGTAGAACAACAAGATTGTTACATAACATCATAGTACTAATATGGTTTACAATTGTGTACAAGCAATAATTCTTAAAAGAAGCTAGGGCAGAGCTTGCTAAGCAAGTTTAAGCTCTGTTGCAGGTTAAACTAAGGTAGAGTTCTGTTTCTCAAGAAGAGCACATGCTAAATGAGTATTAAGCTCAATAGCAGATTAAGGAAAGGCAGTGTTAGTAGTAACTTTAGTAGACTGAAAATCACATATTCACAGCGGTTGGTAGGAGACAGGATGAGAGTATTAAGAAACTCTAGGCATAAAAAATGAAAGGAGGAGAGTTTTAATCAGGATTTGTGCAAGGGCATAGCCAGTGAGTTAAAAGATATTCCTTAAGTTGCTTTGTGAATGGAGATGTAGAGGAGAGAGATGAGAGTTCCCTGGGAGCAGGTTCCAAGCTTTCCCTACAGTGTTTGAGAACAGTGTGTGCCCAGCCTTATTGTTGGATTTATGTATAGTTACTAGTAACCTATTGTCTGAGCAAAGGGTTGAGAGATTTTTGTAGGGGGTGATAAGACTAGTTAATATTGGAGTATTAGTAGGATGATATAAGATCTTGTGTGTGATAGTAAGTTGTTGAAATAATAGTTGATTTTGGATTTCTAGCCATCCAAGTTGTTTTAGATTCTGACAATGGTGGGTTCTGAATGGGGAGTTTGTGGCAAATCTAGTTATGTTGTTATAGGTGAGTGCCAGTTTGTTAAGATTGCTTTTTGAAAGATTGGTATAAATGGGAGAGGCATAGAGTAGTGTAGAGATGAGATGGGTGTGGGCAATAGTAGTTCTGGCAGTGGGGGTAAGGTAGGGTTTAATTCTGTAAAGGGTGCCTAGCTTTCTATTAACTGATTTTGTGGTGGTATTGATGTGTATATCGAAGGTAAGATTATGGTCAATTATCACTCCTAAGAGTTTGGTGGTAGGTTCTGGAGATATTACAGTACCATTTTGGATGTCACTGTAAGATCTAATTGAGAGGACTTTATTGTAGGACTGAAGAGCAATAATTTTGTTTTTTTGGCATTCAGGAGAAGGCAGCGTTGTAGGAACCAATTTTCAACTTTATTGAAAACATTCTGGGTAAGCGATTGGAGCTTGGGTAAGGAAGTAGTAGAGCAAATTAGCGTAGAGTCATCTGCATGCATGTGATCATGGCTATTTACCAGGTATTCTGGAGGTCCTGTTTTAGTTCAAGAAAGCAGATGCAATAAGTGTTGAGACTATATACTGCAGATAATACATTTTGTAGAGAAGTGTTAGCCACATAGAAATTGAAGTAAGCCATGCAGATAATTTATAAATCTCATTAGTTTATGACTGTACCTTTTCCAAAAAGTATCTTGTTTGAGCCAAAATAACAGCACATGATGTGTTTTGCTGAGTGGAAGCCTCCCACAATCTCAATATTAGGCAGAAGTGTTTATGACATGCCATGACAATCCATCGGGGATTGATCCTTGATGTAACTTGCCTACAGAAATTTTTCAACAAAAGGGAGGTAGAAGCAGATTGCTAAATCTACTCAATCCTGGTTAGGGTTTTCCAGGAGCCTTACATCTCCTTGTTACTTATTCAGTGGGGGCACTTGGAAGCAAGTGTTGTGTATCCCTTAGCATATATAATCTACCTGTTAAAGAAGACAGCTGGCTGCACTAAAGTGAGAGGCTTGCTACTGCAAATGAAAATTTCAAAAAATTCTATCCTGAGTAAGATCTGTGTGCTTTCCCTTAATCAGTTATTTTTCTAATGAGCAAGAAGTATTTCAGAGATTTTTGCCAGAAAAGGAGAAAGGTGCAGTCTGGTTCTCTTCACCATTCAGTAACTTAAGATTTCTCCAAGTCTGGGGTTATACACTTTCTTCATGATTTGTGTCTATTTACAGCTGCTGTTCTGCTTCCATTCACTTGTATCAGTAAAATGTGCTACATAATGTGAGGAGAGACAGTCTGTTAATCCTAAATGTTCAAGATACTACATTAAGAGAATTCTGGGGATTAGAACATCTAGAGTGTTAGAAAGATGCTTCATATTATACTCAGCTGGCACAATAGGAACAGCCCAGTCACAATGCGATTATTCATATTTATGAGACACATACATATAGTAACTCAGGATAGGCAACTTCCCAATGAACCCTTCAAAAATTAATTAAGTAAACCCCTCCTCCTTATTACTTGTATTACTAGCTACAGAGTATTTTTTTTCCTCAGTGAACACAGTGAAAAGCTCTTGGTCACCCATTGTTTCTAATGTGTGAGATTGCATTAGAGGTAAGGGCTGGGGAGTTTATAGTGATGTAGGTAGCGGTGGTGGGATGTGTGTGTGTGTGTGTATTTGTGTATGTGTATGTTTCTGGTTGCATGTGTCAGTGTATGTAGAGGGATGAGTTGCCTTAGAAGTGTGTGTGTGTGTGTGTTTGTGTGTGTGTGTGTGTGTGTGTGTGTGTGTGTGTGTGTGTGTGTGTGTGTGTGTGTGTGTGTGTATGTACAAGAAGAACATCTGGTTTATAAAATGCATACATTATAAGGTTAATAAAATAACAAGGCAGAAGCACTGGTGGTAGGCAGGTAAATAATGGAAGACAGAAGGGATATGGATGTCAGGCTAATGATTCTGCAAGCAATAGGGGGATCAGCAGCGGTCTTAGGTCAACTGGTGCCCTAGGCAAAAGGGCTCCATGGTACCCCCCACCAGACTACCTGGTGCCCCCATCCTGGTCTAACTACATCCTATAAATACTAGAAAAGTGCCCCTGCTCAACCGGTGCCCTAGGCAGCCACCTAGTTGGCCTATGCCTAAGGCCGGCTATGAGGGGGATACATGAGGTGGGTGGATTACAGAAAGAAGGAAAGATAGAGAAATAAGGAACTGAGGAAACACTGTTACAGACATGGTAGTGAGACTCTGTACTGCTGAGGTACTGTTGAGAAGTCATGAAGATCAGATGACAGGCACACTTCAGGGGTGGCACTTCTAGACATAAAAATGGGTGGGGTATAGGATGGTCACAGTAGGGGGAGGGGTTAGGGGATGTGTGGAGTAGGTAGGGGTGTGTGTTTGTGTTTGTGTGTGTTTATGGGTAAATGAGTGAGTGTGCTGTGAGCGTGATTGGGTGGATGGTGGCTGTATGTATGTATGTGCTTGCATGAAAGTCTGAATTTGTGAATGTGTTTGTGTGTATGGGATGGTGTTATTTATCACATTTCCATCAGTCCCTAGACTAATAAGCAAATCCTACAATATTGGTGATATTATTGCATCATTTTGCAGCATGAATGATGTGAGGTGGGAGAACACTAGACACCAAGGATAACTGTAGATATTGTGCCTTAAAGGCACTAAAAAGATATTAGCACATTTTGAAGCATGAAAGACATGGGGCAGGGAGAAAACTACACATAAGGGATAACTATTTATATCGTGCTTTACAGGAACTTACAAAAATTCAAACCCTGTGTACCCGGAACTCACATAGAGCTCTTTAGCAGAGAGTTAGCTCTCTACACCACCTCTAGTCATCAGGGATAGTTCTTACATATTTACCTAAATCTTTGAAAATTAAAAAAAAAATGAAAGCAAAAAGGGGTAAGTTTTGAACTCTGCACCCTTGACACAGGGAGCAGCAGCCTTAGTCATCTGGACTAACTGACAAGGTATTGCAAGAGGGTATTTTTACATGATAAGAAGAATGAAACTGAAATGTTTATCATTATTCACTGATTGCAAGTGCCTGTGATTTACTACAGATTAGTTTGTAAAATCTGGGACAGTTGAGAGTGATGGCATCCATGTAGGGGAAGGCTATGAGATAAAGCAGGGAGGACCACCAGATGACACCAGGAAGAATTTTAATTGGACTCACTGAAATCATTAATACAGCAACAGGTCTAGCGTCATGATGCATTTTATGTATATTAAGAAGAATGAAATTCTAATGTTTGGCACCACGTAAGGATCTAATTTATGAGGGCAGAGACAAAAATAAGAAGATACTTCAGAAACATTCTGTCACTACGGGACAGGTAAGAGGTATGCTGTTGCTGCTGTTGCCAGTGTTTTGTGTGTGTGTGTGTGTGTGTGTGTGTGTGTGTGTGAGTTGGGGATGTCTGTGCCAAAGTGATACATGGGCTGTCATTGTTGACTACCACAGGAAAGTGTCGATCTGCCTTTGTAGTAGCTAATGGCAATTCAGAAACCAGGCAAATTAACCAGTAATGAAGTGCTTCCTCATTACTGCTAACTGAGTCTCTTTTTCCTGTATCTCAGAAACAGTCCCTTTGGGCCGCAGCTCTTACCACCAGCAGTGGAGTTTTTTCTGGGTCCATGGGATTATCTTGCTTCTTGTGAGAAAACTTTGTTTTCTTACTTGTTTTAAGTGTATTTTTATCAGATGGTTGATGGTTTACCCGATGCAGCAACTTTCAGTTCAAATCACTGCAGCTAGCATGTTTCTGAATTGCATTTTCCCCACATTTCAGAAATACTCCCTTTATTGCTAGAGATGACATCCTTTCTGAATATCCAGGATTGTATTTTTTCCTTGTGAGAAAACTTTTCATTTTCTTATCTAAGTGTATATTTTTTTTCAATTGATTGACTGTTTACCTGCTGCAGAAACTTTCAAGTCAAATCTTTCCTTTTTCTAATATTTTGACAGATTACAAAATAAGAGTACCCATGGCTATAGCCTTCTTTTCCCACCCACGTACCCAGCCCAATTCTTTTATAGCAAAGCAATTTATGTTTTTTGTTTCTGGCTCTAGCTGTGTTTTAACATTCACCGTTGCCATCTGAATGTTTTTATTGTTGGGAGTACTCCTTGCACTTTGCCTCATTTTTATTATAATGCTGTTTCTTTCAGAGTTACTCTTGATTTTTTACTATAGTTATGTTTAAATAATTGCTTCTGTATCTGTCAGTACTTACTTTACAGTCAGATGCAGTGTTAACAGGTTTCAAAATATTCAAGTCTTATGGGCACAACGTTCGACTGCAGTATAGGCATGTATGTTAATCCTCAGCACTTGCAGGTTAAATATGAGAAAGACTCAACCTCAGTGAACGTTTTCCCCAGGGGTCCAGGTACTCATTATCAGAATATTTTAAATCTATAAAAAAGGATAAAAACAAGATTCCAAAAAATGAGACTGGGACAAAGTCCATTCTTTTATGAAGCTTTCGCCTATCCCTGAAAAAAGGAAGAGGCATGATGATGATGATGGTGATAGAGATGAGGTGTCCAGTGAAAATGGTGCATCACAACTTGTTGTCAATGTGACTGAGAGTCATTCTAACAGACTTTTCAAACAGGACATCATGTCTTTTCTTTCTGAAGTTGAGTTAGACAGGTTTTTTCCTTCTAGACCTCTTTCTGTCATGTCTTTTATATCCATCTCTTCTCATTATGGTCATTCTATGACTCAGACATCAACTACGGGAAGACGATTAAGGCTTTTCTGCATAAGCAGATAGGATTGGATCTTGTTGCTTCCTTCCTTCAGCTAGGAGCTGATGATGATGATTAGGAGGAGGTAGAATAAGAGGGCAAGAATGACAACTCCCCCTATTTCCCCAACCCTAAGGCTGAGACTTCCATGGTGGCAGTCACCCCCCCAAAAAAAAAAATATATATATATATATATATATATATATATATATATATATATATATATATATATTTCTGTAAGATATGTCATGATATTTCATAACAGGAACAGTTTTAAACTTTATTTAAATTGTATCAGTATAAAATGTCTAGGTCAGCATTTCTGAAATGCTAGGTCCAGCCCCTGGGAAAGGAAATATGAAAGTGCTTTCTACTTAAAATATTTACTCAATATTGTTTGCATATGGGATTAGGCTGAATGTAAAAATAAAAAACAAATAAACATATGTCAATTTTTATTCTGAAGAAGTCTGACACAAAAGCGGAAAATGAAGAGTTTGTTATGCTAAAATTCCTGGTTTCATGTCTCTGGCACCAGCTTTTCTTGTTTTTTTTTTCACAATTTCAAAAGCCTACTGGGTAGCAACATTTAGAATTAGGAGAAGGGTCTACTTTTTATATATTGGTACCCATCTTTCTGTGTCAGCAGTTTGACTATCTCTGTTAACTCCCAGCTGGCTGAGGCTGACTGATTACTGAATAAATTTTACATATCCAGCAAAAGATGGTGCAGTTGTGCAGCGGTTGCGTTGTCACCTCACAGCATGAGGTTCTTCAGTTCGATTCTTGGCTGGGATGCCTTCTATGCGAAGTCTGCATGTCCTCCCTGCATCCGTGTGGGTTTTCTCTGGGTGCTCTGGTTTCCTCCCACATTACAAAGACATGCATCTGGAGTGTTTCTCCCCGGGCCTCTGCTAAAAATTGGCTTTGTTCCAAGTCGGACTTTCCCGGTAAACAAATATTAAATAAATAAAAATGAAAATAAAAACAGCCACAAAAATATTGTACTGCACTGCTTACTTATTCCAATAAAAGGCTATTCCACTGAAACAGCTGGAAGAGGCACTGAAACCCAGTTCAAATTGCTAATGCATGGCATCTAAGCTGTTCCATCACACACTGTAAAATCAGATACAAGCAGTGAGATAAAAATAACTATTTTCCTGTCTTGGGTACTGCAGGCAGTGTTATAAGATGTAGCCACCATATCTGTCTTTACACAGTACTTTGCTGGCTATTAACATTGCAATTGTTGCAACAGGCTACTGATGGGATCACTTAAACAGCTTTAAAGGGGAAACATATGGTATGTGCTCCATGGAAGTGTCCTGAAGGCTAATTACTATTGGTCATTTGTATGTCTTGAAAGAATACAGTAAATGTTCTTTTGAAATTCTGAGAGGTCTAAACTACTTAGGCTGTTATCAGCACTTGATTTTATTTATCCAGGAGGAAACTTCACTATCTTTAATTTAACAGCTTTCTCGTTGAAATGGTGGTCTTTACTGACCATACTCATCAAATGTCTCCCATAAAGCTGGTAGAATCTGTGTTTTTGCAAAAAGGGCTTCCTCCACTGCAGTTTCCTTACTTAATAACAGCGTCATGGACATATTAATACTGAAAGCAGGGGCAACCATTCAACACACGGGCCCTTCCAATGAGTGTAGATACGAAGAGGTGTCTTGTGCCATCTCTGGAATGCTTTTGGCCCATCCTTTGTGGCAAAAATAGAATCATAGTAGGAAGTTAACTTCCTTCTCCTCTATTTTTTAAAGAAGGATTTTGAAATCTCTGAAGATTTTCTTTTGAATAAGGTCTTACCTGCCTAGGCAAGAATCCATAAAACTTGGTAGAATTCTATAAACCAATCTTAATTATATTCCACTTCTCTAGAGTCTTAAAAACACAATATCAGCCAGATGAAACCGTACATAAACTCCCGTGACCTTTCTTTTAAACAACAACTTGTTTTTTCAAAAGGGCACAGAACTTCTACTCCTACTACTACTAGTTGTGGTACTGTTACCACTTTTCACTACTACTACTGGGGCGGCTGCTGCTGCTGCTACTACTGCTACTACTAACACTATCACTACTGCTACCGCTGGTAGTACTGTAACCACTTTAGCTCTTCTATTACTGGGGCTACTACTACTGCTACCACTACTACTACTACCATCACCACCAGTGCCACTATTACTACCGAACACTACCATTACTGCTACCTATGGTGGTGCTATAAGTACTATTACTACTACTATAGGTGCTACTGCTGCTACTGACGCTACTGTTGCTACTGGTGCTAGTACTATTAATGCTATTACTCTCACAGCTGCTGTTACTACTATTACTACAAGTACCAATACTACTACCACCACTATTAATACTATTGCTACTTCTTCTATTAGTACTAGCACTACTACTGATGCTGCTTCTACTACTAATACTCCTATTAATGCTACTGCTGGTGGTACTGTTACCACTTTATCACTACTACTACCGCTACCACTACTACTACCATCACCAACATTGCCGCTATTACTAATGATACTACTATTACTGCTACTTATGATGCTGTTATAAGTACTATTACTACTACTACTGGTGATATGACTGCAACTATTAATACTGCTATAGGTGCTACTAGTACTACTACTGATGCTACTAGTACAAGTACTACTGGTGCTACTAGTATTAATACTATTACTCACACTGCTACTGTTATTACTATTACAAGTACTGATACTACCAACACCACTATTAATACTACTACTTCTATTAGTATTAACACTACTATTGGTGCTGCTTCTTTTACTACTACTACTACTACTGCTACTAGTAATGCTACTGCCGCTGCTCTCTTAGCACTTCCAACATATACAGAGAGCTTAATTAAATTAAACTTAAAGGAGTCATAATCAATGACATTGTAGTCAGCACTTTTACAAAGACTTATGGAGGAAACTGCATACTGTGGACTTAATGATACAGCAAACCAACAGAGCAATAACTACCTCCAATGATGTCTCTTAGGAATCCACAGTTACCCTGAATATCCTTCCCTGGAGGTAGTTCTTGAAGGGAGCTTATTGTCTCACCCTGTGCCTTTTTGTTTCTGTTGTTGCAAAGCTCTGTTCTTTGGTCAGTCCTTGTTAACTTCTGTCTTTGAAAAATCAAACCTATTTTGTATTCCGCCAAGTTGACCATCTGGCAATCACATCACATCACTCTCATGGTGACACTAGCAACCGAGTAATCCTTGGATACTGAAATGACTCAATCAAATGGCACAACCTGGCAAGTATGATAAAACAGTGACCATGCTGTTTGGGACTGCTAAGAAGCTTAATGGGATCAGCACACTGACTTGATGAACAAACATAAAATAAATAACTAAATAAATAAAATCACCTCCCTTCAGACAGGGCCATCTCCTCATATAACATGGAATAATAAATATGTAAATATGTAGTTGTCTATCTTGATCTCGTTCTGTCACTCCCTAATCACATGAAAAATGCTTAATTAACCGAATTATCTGTTAAGCACCTGGCACCTAGGAAAGATTGCATCTAGGTTTTCTTAACATGTTCTGAGTATACTCTTCCAGTTACCACTGCCAATAACTACACATCCAGCTTCCCAATATCACAAAGAGAAATCAGTAAGGTTTGCACCAAGCTCACCCCGACCAGTGCTGAAAGCTGCCACCAGCTTTGCTCAACCAGCTCACTCATTCCATCAGGGAGAGCAGCCTGGCGTCCCTGAGCTAAATAACAGTTGCACTACCCCTTCATTCCTGCCTGGGTTCCTAATCGGCCCATTCATTATCCCTATGACGAGGGCTCTTAAGTCAAAGGTAAGTTGGGCAAAAAAAACATCAATGAATCAATCACTAAGTAGATAAATAGCATGTGTTGCATCTTCTTAGTTATAGTAGAATGTTACTCTTCTTACTCTGGTTAACTCAAAATGAATACAAAATTACACTTTCTCAGAGCAATTTTAGTTATCCCACTGATTGTTTAAGAGAGATAACAGAAATGATTAGTCCTTCTGCTCTGAAAGCTTGTCAAAAAAAAAAAGGGAAGAATTTCCAAAGAGGTTGCTACCCAGGAGAATCGAGCTACACTTGCACAGATAATGTCAGGTAAACAGAGGAGGTGCACATGTATTATAAAGGCATCATTACTGTATGGGGCAAGGAACTAATATCAGGTTGCAATACATTCTTGCCTGTTTAAGCAAGTAATTAATCTACATGTGAGGAATACAGAGCTATAAAATGGTGCAGCCAGTGAAAGATCAGTTTCCCAAGCATCCCCTCTGGGTTTGATAGATAAACGATGGTACTGGATTTCTGCATAAGAGAAAAAAATCTATCACAATATTATGGTCACAAGTAGGTAAGCTGCCTATAAATAAAGCATGTTCTGTCTGCTTTAAAAAAGCTACCCCTTCAGGAGAAAATAAAGTTCCTTACTTGTACAATATATCAGTCACTATAAGACATCCTCCTTATGCCCTCTGTCACTAGTAACTACCAAGGAATACATCAACTCACTACCTTCTAAGTTCAAGCCATCTACCCCCAACCGCTTTTCTTACTGTTTGAGTTGCTGATTTAACACACTGCTTTGTTACATTGCTTCATTTCTGTAAAGCAGGAAAGTGTTTCCCTCTAAGTTTTTCTATGTTAAAAAGAACAGATGTACTTTTCACAAATGTGATAGGGGCATCAAATTCCTGAGACACACTAAGTACCCAACTACTGCTATTGTTCATTTAAAGAGCCAGCCTTCACCATGCTCATTACTGGTGTTGCCTCTAATTACAGTCAGCTGTTTCGGTCTTGCCTTCATATTGAGTTGTACTGCATAACTTAACTCTAAACATGCTAAATTATTACACTGATCACACAATAATGGGAGAGCAAAGAGGTGCATTGGTTAGAGATGGTACCACAAAGTGCTTGGGCTCTTGGTTTGGTTCTCAGCGGGCTGATTCCTCTTGGAAGTCTGATGGTTCTCTTTGTGTCTGTGAGAGGGTTTTGCAAGGGCCTCAGGTTTCCTTCCACATACCAAATCATGTGTGTGTGTGTGTGTGTGTGTGTGTGTGTGTGTGTGTGTGTGTGTGTGTCTTGCAATCTACCAACACCCCATATGTAACTGTCTCTCAAAAAGAACAGAATAGGTATCAGAAAACAATGGATAAATAATACTGTCCTTCAGGACAGATTAACAAGAAAATCACTTGCAGCCTTTTTGGAATTACTGAGACTTCCTTTATATAGGGAGGGCCAGAGGTACCCTAAGTCATGAATCTTGATGGCAGTAAGTTACATTTGTATCCAATAAATACTTCTCCAATCTCTTCTGTTAGAAGATAGATAACACTGGCAGACTGAAAATAGCACAACCATTTAAATGGGGCTCAGTCTCACACTGACACATTCTCAAAACACTGCTCAGTTTTTGGCCTGTGACTATTTATTAGCTGCCTGTTACAGCTTATTTGTTGGATGATCTGTATTTAGCATAGTCTAACCATATGCTTTTACCTGCTTCACTATTTGGTTAATTCTGGTTTGTACAATCTACTTTACTCATTCTGTGATAGTTACACTGTTTTAGAATATGCTATTACATTATGCGGTGTTAATCTCATATCTCATGTGGTGTAACTTCTTCTGTTCAAGTATTCAGTGCATGTACAGAGCGACTTGCAAGTCTCATAAACTGTCCACCTACCTATTAAAGAAATCATTAAATAAATCAATAGTGTTTGCTAGGCAGATTTTACAGTCCACTTCCAGACTTTCTCCAAAGTATCTATAAATCCATTTTCTATCATATGAACCACGCTAAATCAATTGCAATCCTGTTTACAGACTGAAAACAGTGCTGCTTAAAAGCAAAAATGACAAATCCCAAATGTTGCTGGTTTAAAGGAGAACTAAATATTATGTCTATTTTTTGGGGGGGATTCAAAATATATTTGTAATGCTAAACAAAGCTTAAATATTGTTGTGAAAAGCAGTGATACTGACATATTTTTATATGAAGTAAGGAAGAAGCTTTGGTTTGTCATCTGGAAAAAAGCAAATAATGCAAATAAGGCACAAGTGATATTCTATGATTTTCAACTCTCTTAATGACTAATATCTTCTTTCTCCATAAATCCAAACAAAGCTGATGACTTGAGTTATATTACATAGGATTAATATATATATATATATATATATATATATATATATATATATATATATATATGTACACACACACACACACACACACATATATATATATATATATATATATTAAACTTCTTGACACAAAGAATGTGTTACAGAACCATGTGTGACTAAAAAGCATTTCTCTTGTCATCACAAGCTGACTTCATTTTCTAATTTTAATTCTCCTTAAAATGACAAATTTTCAAATTGTGTTTTAAAGAGCAATTTCTGCTTTAAAAAGAAGTACATGACATTTGATGGTGCAAAAAAGAAGAAAGCAAATACTTGTTGAAAAAGCTCACAACCAGCAGTGATTCTGTTGTGCCAACACAGGTGACACTAAGCAAGCTGTTTATAGTAACACTAGAAGCTGTTCAGCTTGTTGCAGGCCCAACTCCTGAAAATGAAACTCTCTGAGACTGTACCTTTCCTGCAGGTGACTATGACTTTGGATATAATTTCATAAAGGGGGTAATTCCCCCAACATAGGGTTCCAGGTGCAGCTCCCTTCTAGAAACACTCTGTTGTACAATTTTAGTGACATAGTGTGCTTCTGCAGCTAAACCTACATGTTTTTTTTGTATTTCCTTGTTTGTGTTTCTGCTACTGATGAAATATTAATAGTCTGAAATAATAATAATGTATATTTTGACCTTGTATTTTTGAAAGGAAGTAATTCATCAAACTCAGTCTCTGAGCTAAGGAGTAAATGTATTCGGATTTTCATGTGTGCAGGCTCAAAGGCTTCAAAGTACCCCTGAGGCACTCTTCCAGATGAGGGAGATTTGACACTGCATGCTCAACTCCTAGCTCTCTCGTGCACACCTCTGCAGAAGTCAGGCCAGCCAAAGCAAGATGTAGAGCTTTATCCCACTCAGTCATAAAGTCTACAGTTCTCATACTTTTTATTCAGCTTTTTTAAAACATTTTTATGGTCCTACCTTACAAAAAAGTACTTAAAATTTATTACACAATAAATGCTCATTACTATTCAAAAACAAACATGCTGATTGGACAGCCCAGCTAGCATGTCTGCTGTAAATCAAGCATATACTAATAGAAAAAAGTCTGGCCACTGAAGTACCACTGAGTGGCCAGACCTTCTATTGGCATTTGCTGAGGAACAATGCAAAACATAAGAAAAATCAGATACATTCTGCAAAACAAACAGAAACCTACCTGATTTACCTTTTATGTTTGATCTGGCCCTCCTAAATCTCTATTCTTTTAATAGTTAAAAAAAAAATCAACAGAGATTCTGTTTTTTTCCATTGTTTCTCCTGCACTGATATATTGTGCAAGCATGGGAATGTAAGTCCCAAATGCATGCACAGTATATCAGTACAGGCAAGACAACTATATAAAATGTCTTGAAGTATAGAACTCTTCATATGTATACCGTAACAATTTTTATATGCTTTTCATGTTTGTTTTTATTTATTTGTATCTTATTTTTGTATTTAATTTTCTTTGGAACTTTTCTCCCCAGGCCTCCACTGAAAATGGGCTCTTATAGGCTCAGTGGGCTATCCTGGTAAACAAATGCCAATAAATAATAAATAACACGGTTGATGACTGAAGTGCTGTTATACAAATACAATATTTAATACCAATACCACTGTTGTTTGTGGATATATCAGGATTTACCCACCTCCCATGGTTGGCTTTGTTTGATTACTTGGATTTGCCCATGTGATCAAATCACACCAACTGTGGGTAAATCCATTTTAAGCTCCTGAAAACAACCAATGTGGCAATACTATTTACTTAACTTTATATATTTTGTCGCAAATATTCAGCATGTTACTGCTATAACTTTTAACTGCCAAAAGTGGTAAAGATCTTTACATCTGCCTGAGTGGTTGTCACAAACTCCTGAGATAAGAAAACATCTAGATATGCATCTGAAAAAAAAATATTTTGCAAGTGTTGGTTTAATGTAGCAAAAAGTTATATACAGTTATATGACTATGATGAACAAGGTCATGCAGACACACATCTGGGAACTTCAGTACTTTCAGCAAAGGAATTTTACACTTCTTCCTTATCAACAAATGCATTCAACATTTTAAAGTATTGATGCAAGGCTGATGATGCTTTACATTTTCCAAATTTATTGTATGGCCCCACCTAATGAACTACTGCAGGGGGTGGTGAAATGGGGCGGTTGTTTGTTTTGCCTTGCAATGCAAAAAAAGAGCTTAAAAGTCTCACAAGGGATAAATGGCTAGGCTTAAAATGGCTCACAAGGGCAGTTAGTTTAGTACTAATCTATGAACCTATGAACCTATCTCTGTGCAATTCTGTTCCAACATCAGTCTCATAGTAAGAGTGTGAAGTCACCTTTTATAAAGAAAACTGTTCAACAACCACACCGTCCTTCATAGGGTGGGGCTTCATAAATGACAGGTTCTGAAACACTAAGTCAATATTGGAAAGCAGAAAGCCTGTTGAAAATCCCACAGGAATACAGTAAACTGGCTGTCCTTCATGCATTTACCCTGGCTCGCAGACGAGTTCTGGTTAGTGAATATGGATCTGCAGTCCAGCAAGGTTAGGCAGAACCATGCACAAGTCTGCAGCAGGAAGTGGCACTGAGGTGTAGGAGGTACTCATGCTTCATTTTTAAATGATAATAAAGGTCACTTTTCTTTATTTTAGGAGTTGACACATGCAGAAAAAGTATGTCTGTGTTTTTGTGGGGCCACAATGAGAGAATGGCGGGGGAATACAAAAAAAGGCAGCAACACTTTCCATCACTACTTTACCGAAGGCAAATAATTCAGATATTTAATTTAGGCAGACGGGGTACCTGAAAGTATCCCAAACTGGGAACAGTTAATGTTGTGAACTAAGCACCCCAAAATCACTTAAGTAGTGTGTCTATGGAAGGCAGACAGTAAGGATTGTTAATGGCTGCTGCAAGAAGGCTCCCGCCTCACTGACTTAAATGAAGCAAGACAGCCAACAAGTGATCACACAGCAGCCGACACAAAACAAGAGAATATGCCCAAAAGGTAGCTATTTTTAATTAGACAATGTAAGCTCATTATTATTCGAAAACGTGTGAATGGATAGAAAAATTAGAGTCCCCACTATAAGATCAATATTGTCAATGCAAATACATTTCAGCAGTTGTAGCTATTAGATATAAATAGCTGCAGTTGCTATGTTCACTGCTTCACAAAGTAGAGAAAACAACTTCAACTACCAAAAGGGTGAATGACAATCCCTTTCCTTTCTATGTTATCTCTTTTTAGCATCAGCGTTTTCCCTCAAAGCAGGTCAGCTCTTAATTGAGGATACAACACCAGGTTCTGTCTTAACAGCATTGTTGGCCTCCGGGCAAAGAAATGTAGTGGGACCCCTACCTACACAACCACTCACAGGATTAAAAATGAAAATGGGTGCACACACACACACACACACACACACACACACACACACACACACACACACACACACACACACACACACAATCCAGATGGCACTTGTTGAAGTGGAACTATGGAAGCAGCAAGGCAGCAACGAATGGGACATTAAATTCCACGTGGTAAGAAGAACAAGTGACGCATGTACAGATGCAACTTTTAGAAAGACTGCTGCTGCATTTGGATAATTGACATTTTGAATGATCGACATTCTACTGTACAACTCTAATATTTATAATTTTCATAATTCACATATTTATAATTTAGTATAATGTAGTATTTATTTATTTATTAACAGAAAGTCACAACATACATAGATTACCATGGGGCTTCTATGCTCCTGAGGCCCCCTGGCAACTGCCCAGTGTGCCCATGCGTTAAGATGGCACTGTACAGCACCACTGAAAATGCCAGTGGCCAAACTCCCCAGCATATGACATCCCTCTCTCTTTCTTTTCTTGAAGCAAGCCTTTAGTGTTTCTTTGTCATCACAGGACTGCTGGCAGGGACTGAGCTAGAATTAAGTGGATTTATAGGATTCGGTTGGAAGCAGACAGTCAGGCATCCAAAGAGGGAGTCCTGTCCAGCAGAATAGATGTTTGAAGATTAACATCTCAGTACTGGTGACACTGGCCTCAAAGTGAACACCGGTGCTAGTACAGTTGTCTTCTCAACTAATATGGATGCTTTTGTAGATAACCTGATGGTGGTAAAGAGAAAACCATCTGCATCATAGGTAAGTGAGTTCATTTTCCATTTTCTATATGGTCGTTATTTCAAAGAAAGAGTGGTAAAAATGAAAGTAATGCCTTACAAGGTATTCATAACAGTAGCAAGATAAACTCAAATGTGTAAAAAATTCCTTCTTGAATTGTATGTCTCAGTGATATCTTGTACGAGCTATTTCTGATCTATTCTGCCCTTGCGGTTACATGGTGGCATCATTTTGGGGGAGTATAAATAGCCATCAAAGATGAAAATTTTTCCCACCTCTGATCATTATAAAGCTTTATAGGGGACGCTGGTCTACCATTATTTTAGATAAAGTAATGAAGGCAAAATACTAGCATGTGCTTGTGTTTTAGTGTAACAAAAAGACGTGCTAGCATGCTGAAATGCTGGGAATATAGGCCTGCATTCTTTTCATACATGTCTAAGTAGCATTTCATCTGTCACTGTTGTTTCTAACTCATATGATAGCACTGTGGTTAGGAAAAGTGAAGATTAAGACCTGGACTGTAAAGACAGCTCTGAGTGGTACTGTTTTTAATCAGCTATCCTTGCATTCAGGAAGGTTTTTTCACAAGCAGGTTGCAAATGTAGCAAACGCTGTGTTAGGGAAATCTCAGCATCTGGCCTTAAAAGATGAGTCTATGACACAAGATAACAATAATATAAAGGAGGAGCTCTATCAGATAAATAACAAGCCGTTAACCCTCCAAGTGATGGAGCAAAAACAAGCCATTAACCCTCTAAGTGATGGAACAAACTACTCTTGGAAATCTACAGCACTGATGTCTATCACAACATCTAAATTTCACCTCAGTCAAGACACACCACAACAAAGCACCGTATCTGCACTTGTCTGGAAATGGATCAATATGCAGCACCTACCTTTTTGCACTCTACACCCAGATTCTTGTTAACTCAGAACCAATAACATCATCAAAGACCCTTCATGGTTGCCACGTCTTGTCTCCTCATAATATTAGGAGATGTGTGTATGCTGAGTACAGATTATAGCTGACTGAAGAATGATTAACTTGTCCTAACTGAAAACAATCCCTGAACTATATCTGTAAAACTAATCAGCTGTATGCTGTTACTAAATGACAACCACTTCATTATGCCAGTAAAACTAACCCAGATATCTGCTATGTTAACTGATCAACAGCATTTAACTGTGTGTGTGTGTGTGCTCTTGTTATTATTATGCATTATACCTTACACTTTTTGTCACACTTGAAGGAAAGCATGCTTACTTAAAGATGACAGTTAATAAATGCAGGAAAACAAGTAATGTGATCCAGTATATCATATATTAATCCTTACACCTCTGTTTCTGCTACTCATTTCCCCATCACAATCACTGTAGTTCTGAGATCACACTACAGCTGGGAAAAGGGCAAATTTCCTTATGTTGGCCAACTACTTCCATGCCCTTTTCTACACTGTAGTGTGGTCTCAGAGTTGGTATATATTTTTAGTGGGGCTGTGGGGAGTGCAGCCCCCCACCTGGGTGGGTTTGAAATACTGAAGTGTGTGTGATGGGGAAATACTGGCCAACCAGTTACTTTCTCCAGCTCACACATTCGCAGACGTGAACATTTGATGAATGAATGTTCAAGTTGTAGTGTTCACTCATCAGAGTTTCAAGGAAAGAACCTACGATGCTTAAACATAGACCCCTTCTTTTCAACTGGATTTATAACTGTGCAACTGCAGTATCAGTGGCACAAAAAGTGGAACACTCACCTTTGGTGCAGAAGGCTGTGGGTTCTATTCCCACACCAGGTAGATTGATTGCTGATAGTGCAGTGTAGCATAAGGGTGATGCTGCACTCCTGAGTGTGCTGGCCTTTGAATGAGACATTAAACTGAGGCCCAATCTGCTTGAGTTAGTATTACTTCAGGAGGATGCAAAGAATCCCATGGCTCCTATCAAAAAGAGTAGGAGACGTTCCCTGATTCCTTGTGCAAATTCCCCCTGCTATTAAACACCACCTCAGTTCTCCCCTGAATACAGGCTACTAGCCTAGTTGGACTAACTCAGTTAACAAAGGATAGATAGATAAATAAACTGCAGTATTGATATCACCGATACTACATTTACTTTCACACATCATTGTAAATACTGCCCGGTTTTACCACTGCTCCATAATCTTTCATAAAATTAACCCATATAGCATTCACTGTTAACACAGCATCATCTGTTACCCAGCACATAATTACTCTCTCTCTCTCAAAGCACAGAAATTACAATAGCTACTCAGTGTCCCATTCTCACATCCTTCACTCTTCTTCATTCACTACTCTACCAATAACTTTTTGAAATTAATCTCATAATCCATGACTTCAGATTGATCTGACATGCACGAATCATCCTGCTTCTGACATCTGCAGACCTCCACTTGTACAGACTGACTGTATTATAGTCTGTATAAACCTTGGGTTAATTAACCTACATTATTCCCAACCTTTGTAAATTATTGTTGTGCATATTTTGACTGTGTAACAGTCACTATATGTGTTGCACCTTGTGTATGCTACAATCTACATGTGTCAGTAACTAATTGCATTACTGTCAGTATCATTAAGAACTTTTATGGCACAGCCTCATATTTAGTTTGCTGCATCTTACCACACAAAGCACTGAATGAGGTCCACCATGTGTTCTTTGGAAATTTTCAACTTAGGCTTCCTCTGAATATGGGGTTCTGACCAGCCAGAATTTCCAATTCAACAAATATTAACTAACAAAAAGAATAAATATCAAATTGATAGGACTGGAAGACAGGAAAACATACAAAAATTCTTAAGAATACTGAAACCTGGGCAGCAGGAATATAATACAAGAAAGTAGAAATATTATTAACTTTAGAGCAGACAAACTCACGGCAATGTCCCCAGTCAAAGGAGAAATCTTTACATTTATTCATTTGGACAGGAAACTAGAGCTGTGCTTTCTGAAGGCTGAGTTGACAGATGTGCAGCGTTAACAAGGCCTTAGGAAAGTCAGGTGGAAATCTATCTATGGAAATATATCCCACAGCCCTTCACTACAGAATTTATTTATTTATTGCCTTTTTTTTACTGGGATGGTCCAACTGGGCACTCAGGCCCATTTTCAGCAGAAGCTTGGGGAGAAAAGCTCCATTACACCTACAAAAAACTGCAAAAATTATGAGGAATTTACAGAGAAAAAAAATGCAATTTTTTGTAACTCTAATGAAGTTTTAAGGTTTCACACAGTGATGACTCTAGCTTGGCTGGGTCTTTCTTAGTTTTTTTTTCTGACAGACTGAGAAGTATCATAGCAAATAAAAAAGACAGGGGGTGGAGGATTATATCTCTGTGTACCTCAACAGCTCTGCATTAAGTACTATTTTCAGCTCTATGACTTCAGAAAGGGATTCAAGGTACATCAAAACAAAGGAAACAACATTGTCGGCATTAAAAGGTTTGTGAAACATGAAAGACTGAAATCATCTCTTTAAAAGACAGGCAAAACACTGGACTATGGACCAAAGTCGTACACATTAAAGGCATAAAGAAGATTCAGAAGAACGTCTGCCAGAAAAAGATTCCCACTTTTGGAAAAAGAACCAAACATTAGATATAATGGTCACAGAATATAATAAATATTTGTGGAGTTGAAAGCAAGATTTCTAGCACAGTGTAGTTTCAGAAGTCTAGAAGAACACATGGGCACAATATTTTTAAGCAGCTATCTATTCCCTTGATTTGCCTGCCTCAAGCCCTTTATCTGTTCATGCAGGTTCTTGTAATACTCATTACAGCACTTTAGCATAGTGCTTACAGCAAGCAGTTATAAGAGGAAGCTAAATTAGCCTCATCAGTCTTTTACTGAACAGCCTATAATTATGGCAAGCTGCAAAAAACACTGTGAAGATAATGTCGAAGGCTCTTTTTATCATGAAGAAAAGCAGCTACAGTGCAGTACAGCAACCTGACTATTGCTAGGTCCCTAAGGCTTACGCTGCAACTAATCTATTTTTCATAAATGTGCTGTGTACAGGCTACAAAGCCTCACTGCTATGTAATTACATGTTGTTAACATAAATGGACCTAGCCATACTGGATTATGTGACACTCTGTAAAGAGAAACAGAAATAAAACAGCTATGAAGTGGGGGCAGGCTGAGTTGCAAATATCCTACATGATGTGTTTAATCAACAAAGACATGGAAGTATTTCTGAATGAACACTATGTTCTCATTATTCTATAGTTCTTAAGAGATCAGGAGTAATAAAAGCGAGGATTAGGCTATTAACGGAAGCAATTCCAACAGGACTGTATGTACTGCATAGAGGATCTGAAGCACTCTGCCTTTTAATGCAGTCAGCTACTCCCTTCACAGCTTGACGCTGTCATCAAGGAAACTGCTATGTGCATTGTAATGAACTCTGTGTTTTGCTTCAGATGAGTTTGTTGGTAAGCAAGAACCTTACAGCTACAGACTCACGTGCACACGCTCTTCTTTCTTTCGAATGTCACTGAAAATTAAGGAACTATTAAAGGAGAAGTGCAAAGCATGAAACCAGATGCTTTGGTCTTATTTCAGTTCATTATACAAATGTGGGATCTGGGGACAGAACAGAATCAACAGATAGGGCTGTGCCACCTCCTTAGTAGGAGGAGGGGAACCTTGTTTAGTGTTTGTTTGCCTACTGACAATCCCTGAGACAGTAACCAAGATGTCATGCCTGGGGAAGCAAGCAGACATTTACAGGCTTACCTACCATCTTCTTACTACACACCCTGCTTTCAATTCTAGGGCAAAAATGACTTGTCTTAACAGGATGACTGTCCTGCTTCTTGCCATTCTAGATTACTGCTAGTACACCATAGTTCAATGCACATCTCCAACCCTGGCCATTTACTGTTATTTGCATGATCAGTTCCAGAGGTAAGACAGAAGAGGATGCAGAACAAAGAAGGGGTGTGGATGGCCAGAAGTACAACTCAAAGACATAGTATCCAGAAAAATTAAAGTCAAAGCTATGCCACAAGAGTTCCCAGATGTCCAGAATGTGCATGGTGGGAATTAGAAGCCTGGATTATTAAAATAATGAACCACTGTTTCAGTCATTCACATTTGAAAAATTTTATATTTACAATGTTGTTCAGAGTTCCCATACTGGTGAAGTAGAAGTCTTAGTTTCTTCAGGGACTTCTCTGGTAACCCAAATGTTGAATTGTGTCTTTGATAACATCTGTATGCTGGTATTTCAGCATTGATAAAAACTCTGCTATGGCTCCAAGTGTATTTTCATGCTTATTATATTTACTTATCACTCCAACTCAGCACAGTCAGTGCTGGAATAACAGACATGAAAATGCTCTGTTGTGTAACACGGTACAAGAATGCAAACATCTTCTGCTGTTTGGCCTGTTACTCACTTAGACAGCTGGTAACAAAGAACAACGGAACTTAGGCATGGCATCTTCCTTGGGGCTTGTGTGCCCAAGAAGTAATGCTTACATTTTCAACAGTAAGGTATTGCAACACTAGTTCCATGGCAATTTACTGAATTTGGACCTTAATGTCTTTATCAGTAATGCAGGAGGGAATAGTCATGTAATTACAAAACAAATGAAAGTGAAACAGATACCAATGTGAATCAATGCACTTTCTGCAACTGCTCTGTAGATCAGACTATATTATAGCGACAGGAAAATTACACTAAATGAGTATATCAGGAGTGACAAAGTCAGCAGAAAGTAAAATGCAAAATCAGTTAAAACTACACAGTCTAATTAAAACATCACTGTTTCACTTTTGTAGGCTGAACATTGAAAGCAAGTTATCAGAATTTGTCTAGATGACCACCTATCTTTAAATGATAAAAAGCAGCAAAACCTCTTAAATTAAAATACCTTGGGTCAAAAAATAAACAGAACAAAAGCTCACCCCCCCCAAAAAAAAAAGGAAAAATAAAACAAATCATGAATCGCATCGGAATTTGTTATTAGTAACATGTGAGAGGAAGTGAAATTGTATTTATCTATTTATTTATTTTTTATTTTCAGTTTTAATGAGGCAGATGTCCTGGGACAACAATACCTTTTCCAGGAATGATGCATAGCTATCGGAAAGATAAGTACTACACACAATGTCACACAGTATCCACCCCCTTTTTCCCATTTTTACACATAGGGTCAGGGTGTCATTTCAACAGTGACAATCATCTAGAGCCAAAGTTTACACCACTGTGAGTGGTTAGCTCTGCAGCAGCTGTTCTTTCATACCACACACTTGCATGCACATTCACACCTATGGCCAGTTTAGAGTGTCCCTTCTCTCTCTCGGCATGTCTTTGGAATGTGGAAGAAACCCACTCGGACACAGGGACGACATTCAGACTCCACACAAAAGACACCCCAGCTGAGAAACAAACCAGGGGACTACTTACTGTGAGGAAACAACACTATCCACTATACCATAGTGGCATGCTCATTATGACTTGTTTCAAATCCAGGTACCCTGATTCATAGCCCAGCACTTTAAGTACAACACTATACAGCCTTCTATAAGAAAAATATTACCCTTCTTAAAAACAGAAGGAAGGAAGGCAACTGTGACAGATGAAAACTACTGAGGAAATGGTAGGTATGCCCGATACCTACCAGGGCATTAGCTGATAACATCAAAACAACAGATACTACTTGAATCCACAAGCAATCTGTAAGACAAATCACAACGCAAAGCCACCGCTGCATTCTGGAAGAAATAAGGAAGTGCAGTACACCTGTCCACCAAAATTTTCCAAGAGACCAAATGTCACAGTGCATACCCCACAAGCACTTTCAATTAATAGATAATAAAATGAGTCCTAACTCATACATTTGTAGTAAAGGCTTTAACACTGCAAGACTGATTGTTTTCCTCCCATTTCTCCTTCCTTTGGCTCTTCCCACTCCATTTGCCCTGCGGGCTCACTCCGCTCCCCTACCCTGCCCCCAAATATCACCCGCCCCCAGCACCTCTACATTTATTCCTGACTTACCCCTCCCACCCGTACCAATTAACTAATCACAGTCCTCTTCTTACTACCCCTCCCATTCTTACTCCTCCCACTCCATTTGACCTGCACTCTTCACTACACTTAGTCTCTTTCTCTCCCACTGTAAAGACTCACAACCCCTTCCACTTCCTTTACCTCTCCTCCTCAATTAGCCTGCTAACTTCCTCGACATTTCTCTCTTCAATTCCTCCCCTTCTCTAAGTATGCCCTCCCATATCCTTTATACTATCCATGTCTCATGCTCCCTTCTTGTGCTACTAATTCCTCTTTATTTTGCTACTTCTTACTCTTCCAAAACACCCCTATGCCTACCTCCTACTCAAACTATCCCTTGCACTCACTTGCAACCATTTCTAGAAACCCACTTCCACACAATATCATCCTCTCTTATTCCTCCTAACCTACTGTACCTATTCCACCCCAAACTCTTCTCCACTACAACTAATACCTTCACTCTTAAACCACTACTAGCCCCAAACAGCTTCCTTCTCAATAAACCCAAAAGGCTAAAAGTTATTCCCAATAATGACCTAGCCTTATCTGGAGATATCCATCCTAACCCTGGCCCTTGCCTCACAACTAACTCCTCCTTCCCCCCACCCCTATTTCGTCCACTGCACACTCCCATCCCCCCTCCCTCTTCTCCTTCTGCTTCCTCTCTTAACACCCTGAAGTTCTTTACTGTAAATGCCCAGAGCCTTAATAACAAAATACACCAAATACAAGCTTGGATTTGCCACAGCCAACCTGACATCTTAGCCATCTCTGAAACCTGGCTAAAACCCCATATTGCTGACTCTGAAATCCTACCTCCTGGGTTCCAAATCCATAGAAGTGACCATTTAAACAGAAAATGTGGAGGCTCTGTGCTAATCTACTCCAACCTTCTTTCATTAATCCCTCTACAAACTCCAATTCCACAATTCAAAAATACTGAACTAACTGCTAGTCTCCTACAACTAAATAAACATAAAAATATCTACATTATCTCCCTATATATATCCCCAGGTGACAACATCTCTACCCTTGAAAATATTCTTCACTCGGCCTCAACTGAAATAAAATTCGAAACCTACATTCTAGGCGATGTTAATATTGATTGGAATAAAATTAACTCACCTTCCCCCTCATTACTCATTAACCTCTACAATTTCACCCAAGTAATTCACACAACCACTCGCCCTAACAAACACCACCCCCCAGGATACATCATCAACTGGGTCCTAATCTCTCATCCAAACAAAATAACTCTCTCTGGTACTATCCCAGACACGTTTAGTGACCATCTCCCTGCTTTCATACATCGCTCAACCAACATCACTAAACATCAACACCACTACATTCACACTCGTAATCTCAGCAACTTCGACCCCACAAATTTCTCAAACACTTTTAAACATATTAACTGGCAAATCCTAAATACTCTTCCCCTTGACAATGCAGTAGAATATTTTAACTCTATCTTCCTAAAAACCCTCAACTCCCAAGCCCCGCCAAGAAACAAATGAATCAAGACTAATTCTGCTCCTTGGCTATCCAAAGAAACTAAACAAATCATGCATTGCAGGGACAAATCCTGGAAGCTCTATCAGAAAAATAAGATGCCTTCTACCTTGCTTCAATACACCCAGCTCCGCAACCAAGTAAAAAAACTAATCACCTCAGACAAAAAAAACTACTATAATAAACGTCAGTCCAACAATAACAAGAACCCAAAACAATTCTGGAAATCTGTTAATTCCCTACTCCATCCACAGTCCAGGAATAATCCCTGCCCTGACCCTAGCATAACTGACTCAGAACTAAGCTCTCACTTCAACACATTTTTTACAGAATCCATAGCTAATCTAACCAAATCTTTTCCAGACAATAATCCATCCAGCTCTCTTTCCTCTACTCCCAACAACCCTCATAGCTGTCCTCTTAATTTCCAGCTCAAACCTGTTCCAATTACTTTCATAAAAAGACTCCTATCCAAACTAAAGCCTTGCTTAAATGCCCCTGACAACATACCCTCCTCCTTCCTCAAATCTGCTGCTGAAGGTATTGCTCTCCCTATAAGCATCCTAATTAACATATCTTTAAAATAGTCATATGTACCCAAACTTTGGCGATCTGCCTTCATTCTACCTCTTCACAAAGGTGGCAAAAACACCAATATCTCCAATTTCCGCCCAATTGCCCTACTCTCGCCAATATCAAAAATTCTAGAAAAATGTGTCCACCACCAACTTATGCCTTTTTTAACTCAGAATCACCTCATAACTCCCAACCAGCATGGCGTCCTCCCTGGCCACAGCACCATTACCGCCTTACTATCCTTCTTAGAAACAGTAAAGCGAGCCCGTGATTCTGGATTACTAGTATCCACAGTACTGCTAGATCTTTCTAAAGCCTGTGATACCATCTACCACAAGCACCTTCTCTTTCATCTCTCCAACCTTCATCTCTCCCCTGATACCCCATCCTAGTTCTCTGGTTACCTATCAAACAGATCTCAAGCTGTCAGATGGAAGAACTCTACCTCCTCCTTCTTGCCAACACCCTCCGGTGTTCCCCAGGGGTCCATCCTCGGACCCATGCTTTTCAACATTTTCATTAATAACCTTCACACAGTCAACCCTGACACGACAGTTATCCAATACGCTGATGACTCTACCTTAGTCTGTGCCACTGCTAACCTACCTGAACTCCTGACTAAAACTCAAATAGCTTTTTCCACTACCGAGAACTGGATGCACCGCAACCATCTCTCTCTCAACTCTAATAAATCTAAAATACTTCTCTTCCCTCCCACCATGGCTTTCTCTTTCGACAAAAATGCTTTCAAAGTCCTAAGCCAAAGCAACACTGCCATAGAAGTGGTCCCTTCTGCAAAACTCCTTGGCATTACCATAGACGAACACCTTAAATTTGATATCTACATCCAACAAAACATAAAGAAAACCCACCAAAAGCTAGGTATGCTCTATAGGAATAACTGCTTTCTCTCCAACTCCTCCAGGCATACTATAGCAACTACCTACCTACTACCTTCTTTACTATATGGAGCCCCTCTTCTAACTAACCAGTCTTCTTCCAACACCTCTAAACTCGAAATTTGCTATAATAAATTCTCCAAATTCGCAACTAAATCCAAAACCTCTACTCACCACTGCCTTACCCTACAATCTCTGAACTGGCTGGAACTCTCTAACCACCTAGACTATCTCCAACTAACCACCGCTCACAAATTAATATTCTATCCAGATAAATGCCCAGCCTTAACAAACATCCTTCCCCATTACATCCCAACCAGATCTCTGCGATCTGAACACCAAAATTTAATCTCTATCCACAAACCCAAATGTCCTGCAGGCCAACTCCTTCTCTCTTTCACTGTAGGCAAAAAATGGAACTCTCTCCCTCCTTCACTTAGGACTATACCTAATTCTGAATCCTTCAAGACCCAACTTTTCTCATACCTATCTACTAAACGTAAATGTTCCTGCTTTCACCCTACATAAACTCATAGAAATTTCCCCTTTGAGCTCTCCATACTCCTGCTCCACACTTCACTATAACCTCTTTTTCTATTCTCCTAAAACAAACCTAAGCTAACATCCTCAGATTAAGCAAGTTCTCTCTCTTGACTCCAAGTATGTATATATTGTAAATATCAAGTAATCCACAGATGCTTATTTTTCAGACAGTTGAAACTTATTGCTCTGAATGTAAATACCTGCAAACTGTGCTACCTTTGTCTAAATTGCATTATAATGACAATTTATTCTCTTGCTGTACCTGATTGTATGAAATTATATATGTATTTTACCTTTGCATTATGTAACCTTTTGTAATCGTGTTGCTTATTGGTGCTTTTCTCCCCAGGCCTCCACTGAAAATAGGCACATTCTGGCCCAGTGGACTTCCCCGGTAATCAAACTGAAATAAATAAATAAATAAATATGCAATACTTGGAAATTACAATCACATTCACCCAGTCAGGATATGAGCAACAATTTGCATGGAGAGAAGAATAAATGCAAAGGGTCAGGCATTTTGCATGACTGCTCTGATGAAAGTCTGCCCTCACTCTATCCTGAAGAAGTTTGGCCAACATTGTTACCATGCTGTGAGTTAGGATAATGAGAAAGATATATTTGTGAATAATAAGATCTACAATAAAAAATATAAATTATCACTATAGGTATCTGTCTTGCATTCAGAATATTCAGACTGCATACATAGCCAAATTGAGTCTCTAGACCAGGTAGCAGATACTGTGGATATGCTTAATTTGCTTGTCACAAGCCCAGCTTTCCCTTTTAAGTGCACCGTACAGCTGTATAAATGGACACTATTATTGAGATCCAGCCTCACATGAGACCCACAGATGACTAAAAATGCTCTGCTGCATTATGCTGTATCAATACTGCTTATCATATGCTCCAGCAACCTGATAATTCAACTAAAACCAGGACTGTAAAAAGAGCGCGTCCAGCCAACAAAAACCAAGAACCTCAAAGGATTAGGATACCTGATGGTCAATAAAAGTCAGAGAAGCAGGAATTAGTGTACCAAACTTTATTCACACTTTCGTCAGTAAGACTTCATCAGAAAAAATAGCAACAACTCAGATGTCATCAGAAAAAAATTTTGAAAACTTAAAAACAAAATTATTGAAACCATAAATTTTGAAGTTGGATGAAGAGGTCAACCAGCTGTCCAAAGACTTTAGTGATGGAGCTTATGAGTTGGTACTGAAAAAAGTAGAACAACATGAAAATGATATTGTGACTCATAAACACCATAAACTACTGAGGGATGCAGCAGCATATGAAAATAATACTGCCTTTGAGACTTTTGATCCGTTGTTTCAAAGGACTAATAACAACAAAAATAAGAATTTTAAATCCTCATGGACACCAGCCAAGTTAAGCAACAATAGGAATCATGTGGCTTTAAACAGAAACATCAAACTGAATAGCCTGGTTACCGCCCAAGATTAAACAACCATACAAAAGCTTTGGTGGTGGTCACAAGTTTTTTAACAGTGGGAGGGCAGAGCCGGCTCCTGCTAGTGATGGGAATGCCACAAGTGACGAGCAGCTAACCAGCAATCCCAATGGTACATCTGTAAAGACAGGTGAATTAGGGCAAAATGGAGCTAGACCTAAAGTTTTTTTATCGAAGAGAGGGACCAGAACGACGAGGAGACGAGCGGTGAGAAGCAGAGAACAAATTACTTCAGAGTCGACCACGGATGACCAGTAAAGAAAATAACTGGTAACTTTGACTTATTAAACCTAACTGACACTGTTTTTTCTAAAACACAAGAGCAAGCACTTAAATACGGTTTTGGGTTTGTACCTACCAAAAGGGCGGAATATGAAAAAGTTGCGATTGACTTTAAGCAATATACTAGAAAATTGAATTTACAGTATTTGTTCAAAAATGTATGAGAAGTGTCTTTTGATTTTAAAAAGCTGTCATGTTTTACTCTCAATTTATATCATACACTAGTGTATTTGAAGAAATGTGTTTACATGACTTCAAACAATGTTTGGGTAATAAGCATAGAAAGTGGTTTGACAATGTATCTAAAGACAAACGTCTTGCATTGAAAGAATTAATGGGCTTCGGCCATTTAAGATTTATGAAAAGTGATAAGGGGAAACATGGTCATCATGAGTATTGAACAGTACAACAAGGGTATGTTGAAATTATTATCCAATAAGGAAGCCTATGTACAGATTAGCATGCAAGTCATTGACTTTAGTTACAAACAAATTTATATTTTCCTTTATGAACTTTTAATGTATCAACAAATTGATTTTGAGCTGTATAATTTTTGCGTTATAGAGAAACCTACAGTGGGTGTGTTATTTGGTATCCCTAAAGCACATAAAAGTGTTACGGACCCTCCATTTAGGCCGATAGTATTGTGTCCATAAACTATAACTTAAGGTATTTCGCTGGTCATTTATGCTGTTTTGAAACCAGTAACAGCTAAGTTAAAGTCGCATTTAAAGGATTCTTGGGACTTCCTGGATAAAATTAGGGGTTTGTCCCACAAGTTCAAATTTAAGAGGGATAAACATTTAATGGTGACAGTAGATGTGGTTTCACTTTTTATGAGTATTCCCCCCTCAGAAGAGGTCGAAGCAGTTAGAATGTTTTTGTGTAACAATATCAATCTTGGTCGAATTAAAACAAATTTGTTATATGATTTAATTGAATTGGTGTTACATAACATTTTTTTTTCTTTTTAATAAATGTTTTTATAAATAACTAAAGGGAGTAGCAATGGGGTCTCCGGCAGCCCCAGCATATGTTAATATAGTAATGGCCTTTTGGGAAACTACTTTACTGGTACCTTTACTTGAAAAATATAGAGTTATTTATTATTCCAGGTTTGTGGACGATCTGTTTTTAATTTTAGAAGCCACTTCAATTGAGGTTGATAACTTCCTAGATATTAACAACACTTCGAATTTTTTGAAATTTGAAAAAGGGGAAAGTGGTCTAAGTGTAAACTTTTTAGATGTCAATTTCACATGGAATGCGAATGAAAACATTTTTGACTGCAAAATATATTGTAAGGATACCTTTACAAATGGATATTTACATTATCAGAGTGGTCATCCTTTACTTATTAATATAAACATTCCCAAGGGCCAGTACATTTGGGCTAGCCAGATAACTACCCA
This sequence comes from Protopterus annectens, assembly GCF_019279795.1. NCBI lineage: Eukaryota > Metazoa > Chordata > Ceratodontiformes > Protopteridae > Protopterus > Protopterus annectens. The sequence continues at coordinate 382,602,233 of NC_056725.1, forward strand.
AGAAACTTCCCTTATTACTGAATTTGAATTTATAACTGATTTGTTTTTGGCTAGAGGTTATGATTTGGCATATTTACGGTCAATTAAGGAGGAAATTTTATTGAAGAGGTATATCCATCAATTTTCAAGAAGCCCTTAGTTTACAAAAAAATTAAAAGTAGGGGATTCTTGCAATCACCATCCAGCTGTGTTTATCATGGACATGACTACCGATTGTTCTTTTATTAGGAATATTGTTTATAGGAACTGGAGAATACTGGAGGGGAACAAAGATCTTATTGAGGTAATAGGGACCAAGCCATGTTTTACTTATCAAAAATCTGGTAATATAAAAAAGTTGTTGGAGAGAGATGACATGATAAGGAATTCCCCACTCAGAAGGGGTCGAAGCATTATTAAATAAATTTCATAAAAAAGATATGTTCAAATTTGGAAGTTGCAGTATGTGCAGATTTATTCTTGAGGGGACATTTATTATGATTCCCCACTTGGATCGAACCATTGTAGTTCCTGGATATTGTTCTTGCAAATCTAGAGGTATTGTTTATATTGGTATGTGTAGTGGTTGTAATGCATATTATGTGGGTATGACCACAAGAGCACTCTTCGAGCGTATTAGAGAACATTTTTATTATAGTTCCTGGATATTGTTCTTGCAAATCTAGAGGTATTGTTTATATTGGTATGTGTAGTGGTTGTAACGCATATTATGTGGGTATGACCACAAGAGCACTCTTCGAGCGTATTAGAGAACATTTTTATTATAGTAAGACAAAAAATGAGAGGAGTGCGTTATACCAACACTCTGTTGAGTGTGATAGTTTAAAAAAAAATATTTTCTGTATTAGAAGTTGTGCATGGTGACTTGAGAGGAGGGGATTACAAAAATAGGTTGGAGCAAAGGGAGACAGTTTGGCAACTGAGATTAAATGCTGATAGCAAACCAGGCTTAAATGATAGCATTAATATCAAGTGTTTTCTTAAAAATAGGAAGTTGAAAGTTACTAATATGAAATAATACTTATATATTGTATTTGCAATGTGTTTTTATAGTTTTTACTAATGAATATGTGTGTTTTATACAGCATGTAATGAGTTAAGATTTTTTGGAGGAAGAGAATTGTATTGATTGAATAATTGACACTTATTTATTAGGTATATGTTGATACAGCTGGGTTGTTGCTATTTTTTCTGATGAAGTCTTACTGACGAAAGTGTGAATAAAGTTTGGTATGCTAATTCCTGCTTCTCCGACTTTTATTGACCATCAGGTATCCTAGTCCTTTGAGGTTCTAAAACCAGGACTGTATAAAAAATTAGCTAAGTTGTTTAAGGGTGACCCTAACAGTAACTACAGTCATGAGCTCTGCTTTGTTAATAGTTACCCAAAAAAAACAGAACAATGAAATCTAAACTGGCTTGGGCAGGTGACTGTTAACATCCCATTATACCACAAATGTGATCTTAACCATTTTGATAGCAATGCTTATTATGTAAATTGCATATATTAGCACCTCTGTTTAATATAACAACATTCCCACTGTAATGCTACAACACTTCATACCAAACCAGAAGTCAGTTTGAAACAAAAGTATTTATGGTGACTAACAGAATGGCAGAAAAAAACAGACTTGCTTAAGTCCAAGATGGCCAGTTCACTGAATGTTCTCTGAGGAATGGCAATCTCAGCGTTAGTGTATACAAGTTTAGGAGGTAAGGGGTTTTGCCCCCCTCCAAAAAAAGAGGCTTAAGCAAGAAGAGCGATGTTCGAGATTCACTTTTTTCTTATATTTTCAAGTGCTAACTTTTGAATAGGGAGCAATTTGTATAGGTAGACATTCTATAATGAGTGAAATTAGGAAGATTTCCACCCTTGTTCATCATTTCAGCAGCCATGTCAGAGTCTAATGTTTTAAACTTCATAATTAACATAAGCAGTTTGTTTGCAGAAGGCAAGACAAAATGATCTTTCTTGTGTCTAAATACATAAATAATTAAACTAATTTAGTAGATAACATTATGTTAATGGGCTTTTACTCTAAATCAGCCTTCCTACTCATATTTACATGCGGTTAAGCTTAAAGTTTACACACAGCAAATGCACATTTTTTTCCTTCCACCATTACTGTCAGAATTCACTGATTGTCATTGCTACATTTTTGTTGTTGTGTCTTTTGGCTTTTCCCGGTTAGGGGTCGCCACAGCGGAACTCCGGTCCGCTAATGATTGGCAGGAGATTTTTACGTGCCGAGTTGCCGGCCCTGATGCATAACCTTCAACGAAGGTACGCCCATTCACGCATGTCTCCACACAGAAGACGCTCTAGCTAAGAATCGAACAGGACGTCTTCTGTGAGGCGACAAGGCTACCGCAGCACCACCACCGCATTATGATCCTGAAATCATGGTATAATTCTAATTTTTGTCCTTACAGCTTTTTGTCCAGCTGCCCTACTGACACCTTTGTTCTTCCACCCCTCTGGACAACTTAGAAACCCACATCATCCTGTGAGATCTGTTCCCTCATTCGGGAGGGGATTAATCTTTTGGCAACAAACTTACAGCTGCCCAGACACTAAGGGAGAGAATCAAGCAGCAGGCACTTTGGAAGCTCATGTTTTTTTGTACTTTTACATTTATAGCCTACCTCCTCTACCCCCCCCCCCCTCAATTGGCCATCCAGCACAAAGCAATGCACTGAGCTGAATTCAGGAGCTTGCTTTCACTCATTCTCACTGCTCAGACACAGTGTGTATGCTCCCTGTTTAATTTATGCTCACTATGTCCAGATGTGATGCACTTGCCATACCTGAACCAACATCCATGTGGAATTGTGGACAAAAACAACTCCATCTTGCAAGTTGGGAAGCCATTATCAGTGCCTGGACTCCTGCAAAATTGTGGTAAACCAGAGTACAGTAAGGCCTTTAATATCTCTTTACACCACAAAGCTGGATTTTAAGTATGATTTTTGGTATTATTTTCATCATTAAAGCCATGTGAGAAAAATCAGCACTATAAACAGCTGCTTACTTATCTGCTATGTAGCAAAGAAGAGATTAACTGTCAGGCATCAGTTAACTTGGGGATTTTATTTTATTGCAATTCCTTGTTAGAAAAGATATCTCATGCATATAACCTATACATAATTTCAGTGTACAGTGCTAAATGGTACATGTTCCATTGCCTTAAATTCCCCTACATTAGTCACCAAAAGGACTAGCCTAAACTTTCAATTATTGTTTTTGAACAACTAATGCTACTGTTTTATCCAGTTTTACTTGATAACCAATAACTGATCTGCCTGAACTGTTAGCACCTTCAGCCTGTGGTTAGAAAACCGCACACATAATGATAATAAACAGTAGGACTTGTTATATATGAAGATAACAGACATTTTTAAAGAGTTTGGGAGACAGACAACCAGCTGTGGTTTGTCTGATGGACAATACCATGAAACACTTTCACTGAAAGCCACTTTAGAGTATATTAACTTTGCACTACACACTACTGTGTGATTCTGGAGGCTGTGCATATAAGCCAAGGAAGAGTGGGGAGTGGAGTGGGACCAGTACCCTGAGGAAAAAAAAACACAAAGCTTATTTTGTTATTCACTGAAAATGGCATTGACCAAAATTGTTTGTTGCCAATGGAGATTTTTTGACAGTTGCTGAACAGATACTTTGAACCCACTACGAAGAGGAAGAGGAAGGCGGTAGAATAGGTAGAATTGAGCGAAGAGTAAGTAAAGTGAAAAGTAGAGGGGAGAGGAAAAGGAAGAAGAAGAACGGATAAAAAGGTGAGATGAGTTAGAGGGACACAGTGAAAAGTAACAGAGTAAGGGTGTGAGAGGATGTGAGTGAGGGTCTGTGCAATGGTGAGAGGGGAAGCAAATTAGTTAAGCAGGCTGTGGACCTGGAAATGTATCCCTTTTATGGAAGCATTTACACCGTGCTTCTTTCAAAGGAAGAATTTGAGTTCTGTGTGAAACAAAGGAAAGGCAATAATAGATTTTTAATACACTGGAGAGAACTCTAAACTTTTGGGCTAAATACAGAGAAGGAGTGTTTTGTAGATTAAAATCTAGAACTTGGGGGTTGGAGATTAGTGGTCATTATTTGAGAGGGAAATTAGGTTGAAAGGGGGTGACTTTTCATGAAATTAGCTTGCTAGGAAGGGAAAAGAGTTAAGGTTGATTAGTTTAAAGATTTGGCTTGCTATTAATAGGGTGGTTCTGAGGGCCAAGTTATTTGGCTTCAGAAAGTATGGAATAGTGGTGGTCTCTTTAAGGGGCAAGACTGATGAATCACCAAATAGTAGTACAGATGATTTGCAGTACTATAGAGTTATTTTTTTGACACTGTAAGAAATTCTGACAAACCATACATTATTGACAATGGTTATTTTGCCTTCAGGGAAAAGAAACTAAGATATGCTGTTAGACCAAAGGAGAGTATTGTTTGCTTGGGACATATACACTACACTTGTTTCTGAATGTTTGGTGATCTCTTTCTGGAAAAGGGTGAAGAATCACCAAATACTACTGCAGGTAGTTTGTAGTATTTTGAGATTAGTATTAATTAATTATTTTTTCACACCGTAAGAACTACTGGCAAACCATACTGCTTTACCAGCGGCTATTCTGCCTTCAGGGAAAGGAAGTAAGATAAGTAATTAGATCAAAGGATAACATTGTTTGCCTGGGCCTTAGTACACTGCACGTTTTTGAAAGTTTAGGGTGGAATCTACTTATATTTCTAGGTATTTGTAGAACTTTACTTTTAGGACTGGTTCAGTAGTCCAATTGTCATGAACTTGGGTATTTGATGAGTTCCAAACAGAAATGCTTTGTCTTTCTTACTGATGAGCAGAAGCTTGCAAGCCTGTAACTAATTAGATAGTGTTTTCAGGACTTTTCCTTCTTGTTTTGTGCTATATGTGCATATAACCATGGCATCTACTTATAGGATGATGGGGATGTGACAGAGATCAGTTGGGGAGGCTTATTGATAACAACAGAGAAGGATGGCAAGGATCACTGCAGCTCACCTTTGAGTATGAGAGCTGAGGGGAGGAAGACGATCCTAGCTGGACTTTAAATTGCCTTTTTGTAAGAAATGCCTCATACTATTTTGCTTCTCTGGGACTTTTTCCTGATGAGAGCAATGAGCTTAACAATGCTGACTGTGGTTCAAAGGTTTTGTGAGGTTGACAGAAAGAAGTACAAGATTCCATCTGTGAAGATGCAGGGGCTGAATATAGTACTTCTGTCTGATCAGAAGACAATCTGGACAAGAAAGGAGAGAAGATGAGAGGGCATTTTGTGGGTCTGGATATATTCGGTGAGCTGGTTGTACATTAGTTTTTTCAAATATTTTGCTCAGGCCTGGAAGAACAGAGACAGGAGAGGGGACATCAGAATAGGTTTGACTGTGGCCATTTTCCATTGGGTTAGCATGTAACTGTTGGTTAATCAGAGGTTGCATATGTGTGGGAAAGGACAGATAAACTGAAAAAAATGCTACCTGGCATTCTTCATGAAGCTGTCAATCTACTTTCTGTGCACACAGTGCTCACTGAATAAATTCTGGGAGGCAAATGTACCCACTCATCCAATGGACTCTCCTGAGTACACAAAGATGCAAAATATAGACAGTGAGACTAAGAAACGGAGGCCCCAAGTGCATTCAGTGTTTAATGGCTAATCCAACTCTGTCCATCTACTTTCTTTTCAGGATGAAACCCTTTCATGAACCAGAGCCTGCCATATTATTGGGTACAGATTCTTTCTTCAGTCCCAATCAAAATTAGTACTTTGAAACAATTTTAGAGAAGTGTGACAAGACTTATGTATCTTCCCTGTTGTTTTATGACCGTTTTCTGCAAACACTGGCATTACTACAAAGAACAAGGATGGCATCGGTTCAGTCTGCAGTTCAGTTACCAGAAAGTACAGTCATGTAAAATCTTACCATAACAGTAGATGTTCTTCTCTTCAGTGTTGCAGTATTCATTATGTAAGGGATCTCCTGCCAAGTTAGCCCAACATCCGACCAGTATACCAAAGCCTTTAGTATTTACAGGTGCCGTACATCTCACATATGCACCTGGCAAAAAGAGTAAGGAATAAAGGTGAAGTATGTATGCACACACTTCAGAACTTCTTTGATGCCAGTCTGAATGCCATCACTGAATGTCAGTCTGAACGCTTTTCTTCTGTGCTGGTTACCAAGCCATTTTTCAGATAAGTGCCCTGTTGGGGTTCTTCTTTATCTTTCGCTTTTATATAGTGTTGTTGGTTTCATGTCATACAGAAAGGGAATATGTCAGTGTAGCAGGCAGGTACCCCATAAAGATCATCATGACCTGAATCTCTTCTGTCTGGGTGATTCCCATGACCATACGCAGTGTTCTATCTGCCAAGCATTTGTCCCCAAGACCCTATACAGCTGCCTCTCCTCCCTGTCTGTTTACTTTGAAAACTAACATCTTAAGCTGTTGGCTCAGGGTGCTAAGGCAGAGTATTTCCATCCTGAGGGTCAGCCATCAGGCAAGAAAAAGGCCGAGGGACTGAGAGGGATTCAGCAAAAACAGTCAGGGAAGATATCCCTTCTATGCTTACAGAGTGTCAACAATGGTCCAATCCTCCCAGGGTTTTTTTTGTGGACGTCTGACAGAAAAAGAAATAGAAAACTAAGCATATTTCTCTTGCAGTTAAGGATCCCCAAAGAGAATGGCAGGATGTTTCTCAGGGGCTTTAAATGGCAACCGCCAAGGACTGTCTTAACTCTGCTAAGGATGGTCCCAAGCCCAGCTACAAAAGGAAGAGGGTGGTCACTCTGCCACTGTGAACAGAACTTGGAAAACAGGCAAGAAACCACATAGAAATTCGAACAAACTCATTCACTCATGCTACCGCATCTGGGTCAGCCAATGCGCCAGCATTGCAGACCCAGGGTGCTGGTAAGAAGTGGGCTACTGACCGAAGGTAATTCATTACACCACAGATGGAAACCCGTGTCACTGTGTGGAATGTTCAAACCGGCCACAACATCGGCCAGAAGGAAATCATTGCCAAGGAACTTATTAAATAAAAAAAATCTGGATTGCTGCAGTGTCAAAGTTACAACTAACTGGATCTGGAACATTGACCATCCAACTAGCTACAACTGATGAAACAATGACGCTCTACTACTCTGGCAGTGAGAAGCGAGAGGCTGGCATTGGGTTTATGGTGGATAGCTGGGCTGCAAAAAGCATAATTGTTTTCCAACCAATATCAGAGACCCTGGCAGCACTCACCATCAATGGTGCCATCAAGACCCACATACTGCCAGCTACACACCAACTGAGATGAATCCAGACCCAGCCAAGGATAACTTTTACAAACAGCTCCAATACCCATTGGATTTGCTCCCACAGATTGAGATGATCATCTTGGTAGGAGACTTCAAAACCCACATCGGTAAGGGCAGATCCAGTTAGGAAGGAACAATGGGTAGATTTGGCCATGGGAACATGAATGATAATGGCCTGGGCCTCCTGTCCTTTGATGCATCAAATGATCTCATTGTGGGAAACATCCATTTCCAGCATCCCTACCAAACACCAGTTTGCATGGTGAAACCCATCTGACAAGGACTTGGCCATATTAGACCACATCCTGGTCAAGTCTCACTTCCGATCATTGCTCAAAGATATCTGTGCTATGCAAGGACTTGACTATGGCTCCAATCATTACCTTGTCCATGCCGTGGTGCAGCTTTGCTTACAGAGTGCTAAGTGCAAGTCACCTCCACCAGCCAGGCAGGACTGGAAACAATTGATGGCCCCTGCTCGCAAACAAGAATTCCAGATCATACTGTCAAACCAGTTTGCAGCATTGGCCCAAATGGAGGACGTGGATGATGCAGAAAAGCAGATATCAAACTCCATCATGGAATGTGCCAAATCACTATGCCCACCCATATGCTGCTGAAAGCAGCCATGGATACCTGATGAGTTTCTGGATCTTGTAGCCTATTGGAAGCAGGTGAAGCTGGTCAACTATGAATGATACCAGCAGCTTAATCAAGAAGTTCGCCACAGGCTGAAAGCAGAAAGGGAAGCATATTGGAGCCAGGTGGTAGCCGACATTAACAAGGCTGCATCCAGACATAAGTACCGCTCCCTGTACAGCACCCTCAAATGACTGAGTGAGAAGACCACACCCACCAAAGACAACATCAAAAAAGTGGACAGGACATTCCTGCACTCACCTTGTGAACATCTGAAACATTGGAGGGAATTCTTTCAAGAGCTTTACAACCATGACCCACCTCATGGACCAATGGTCGGTCCACTACCCATCGATTTCCCTGAGGCCCCAATGACTGATGCAAAGCCAACAGTTGAAAAGGTGAAATCAGCTATCAGAATACTGAGAAACAGCAAGGCACCAGGAGTAGGTCAGGTCACTGTGGAAGCAATAAGGCTGAAGGCATTTTTTCCACTGACACCACACACTGATCGAGCTGCTATGGAACAGATACCATCCACACAGAAGAAGGCCATCATCATACCCATCCACAAGAAGGGGGGCAACAAGGAATGCAAGAACTACCATGGCATCAGCCTGCTTTCCATCATCGGCAAAGTCTTTATGAAGATCATACAGTCCAGACTGCAGAAACACTGTGAGCAAACCGCAGGGAAGAACAGGCCACATTTAGACCAAACATAAGATGCTGCAATCGAATCTTCATCATCTGTCAGCTAATGGAGTAAAGAATCCAGTATGGACAAAGTACAGTTATCGTCTTCATCAAGTTCATGTCCACATTTGACTGTATGCACTGGCCTGCCCTTTGGAAGACACTGGAGACCAAGCACATGCCAGAGAAAATCATCAGACTCCTTCAAATGCCATTCAGTGGTTCATCCATTCAGGTGTGCATTCAGAATGAACTATCTGAAGAGCTTACCATCCAGACTGGGGTTTTGTCAAGGGGATGTAGTCTCTCTACTGCTGTTCAACATAGTGGTGGAGGCCATCATGAAGAGAGTATTTGAGGGCAGGAGCACAGTCCAGTACAATGAAGTTCATTCTGTGACTGACCTGATGTTTGCCAGTGACAGTGCCATTTTCACATACACTAATGATGAGGCCACAGATGTCCTCTATGACATAACCTGCATTCCTCAATAATATGGCCTACGGATAAACAGAGACAAAGCCAAAGTTATGGCAACAGATGGGCCATGAGCCACCATCCACCTCAGGGGAGTTCAGATTGAACAAATGCTAGAATTCAAGTATCTGGGTTTGCTGGTCTAGGAGAAAAAGTTGGCATAAACAGCTGAAGTCCATAGGATTGGACAAGCCACCACAGCATTTGCCTCACTCAAGTGGTGTCTATGGAAGAGGAGAAACATCTCTGCCATCACCAAGATTCACCTTTTCCAAGCACTGAACATGCCAATTCTCCTTTATGGATCGGAAATGTGGATCCTACTCAAGCTAAACGTGAACAAGTTTGAGGTTTTCCAAATGCGATGCTGGTGCCAAATCTTGCTTCGTGACTGCATTAGAAATGAGAGCATCCAGGCCAGATGTGATCAGCAGCTAGTGATCAGCAAAAAGATTGAGATCAGGACACTGCTCTGGTTTGGATATGTGTGCAGGATGGGATGGACACAAACCGCTTGCCATACAGACTATTATGGAGAGAGCACCCAACAAACTGGAGAGTTCACAAATCTGCACCAAAGAAGATGTGGGCTAAACAGGTTGAAGAGAACCTAAGACGTCAGCAACTCACCCTACAGCAGGCCAGAAACATTGCCTTGGACCAAACAGCATGGAAAGGCATCATGAATGAAGTCCAGAATCCAGCAGCATCCACAGCAGTGTACTAACTATGAGATCGACCACCTCTGCTGACAGCCAGCTAGGGACAAAAGAATAATGACTTTAAAGCTTCTTCAAGGGGTCTCTGTGCCTGCTCTTCTTTGCTCTTCCACTATTCTCAAGAGACCTAGGGAGCAGGATTCCTCTGATGAGGATCAGGATTCAGGGGGAAGAGTCATTAGCATACTCTTTTCAGATCCCTTCCCCCTTGCACTAGGGTTCATAGGAAGAGGATTTTATTAGTCTTGATTCCCCTTTAGAGGAAAGCTTCTTTGGGGACACTATTTCCCATATTATGGAATTCTTTAAGAGGGATTGTTCTCAGGTTTCTGATATCCAGAAGAGGTATTATAAACTCCTACAAATGGAATCTCCCAAGCCTTCTACTGTCCCTCCTATTCTGGCTGCTCTCCTGGATACCTTTTCAGCAGTTTCTGTAGCCCCTGATTCTCAACCCCCAGCTCCTAAGAAACCTGATAGATTTTACAAGGTGCCGGAGGACTGTAAATTTCTGTATAAATGCCCTTCTGCTGATCCTTCAGTGATGTCTCTCTCCTCTGACAAATTCTCCAAGCTGTAGCCCTCTACCAAGTTGCTTCCTTTAGCGAAGGACAACAAAGCCATGGAAAGGCTGGGAAAAAAAGTCAATACTGCTGCCACCCTGTCCTTTAGGGCTATTAATTACCAGACTCATATGACCAGGTATGTTTTAGCTCTCCTTTCTCAGGTAATTTCTGATCTTCCTGATTCTGAATGGAAGGCCTCAGCCCTTTCTTTGTTGGGTTCTACCTCTAAAGTTGCCCATCATTCCATTAAGTGCCATTCTAATGCAGCTGATGCTTCTTCCAGGGCTGCTGCATTTGGTTCTGTTATGAGTCATTACTATTGGCTTTATCTTCAGGCTTTACCTGATGACATTAAGACCAAATTACTGGATGCTTCTTTGGATAAAAACATCTTTCTGGCTGTGCTGCTGCTGATCTTTTTAAATCTCTACTGGATAAGGGGGAAGTCTTGCAGAAGTTGAAACATATTTTTGTTTCTCCTATTCCAACGTTTCAAAGGAATTACCCTTCCAAATCTGCTTTAATTTGCAGACAGTCTCATCCTCCGCCCAAGGGTAAAAAGAGTTCTAGACATGAACTACTGCTTAATCTACAGACCCCTTTTCTTAGAAACCTCCTTTTCAGGACAAGCCAGGTTCCATTTGACAATTTGCTTCCCTTTTCCCTCGGCCAGGTTCCCTTGTTCGTTTATCTTTCCCTGTTCCTTCCAAATTGCTTAAGGATCACAACAAACTCTTGGGTTCTGTCCATTATCTACCAGGGGTGTTTCATGATTTGGAAATCTCTTCCTCCCTTTTTGGGCATCCCTCAACCTCCTCAAGAACAACTTCCTCTCTTTCTAGAGGTGCTTCATTCTCTTTTGGCCCAGTGCAGCATCCAGGTTGAGTGCCCTGCCCAGGAAGGGAGGGGTTTTATTCCAGAATGTTTCTGGCTCCTATGAAGGAGAGCACCTGGAGACCATTTCTGGACCTTTGTTAGCTCAAAACTTTTTCTAAAGGTCCCCTCCTTTAGATGTCACCCCTTCAAACTTTATTTCCTCTTGCTCTTCCCCAGGTCTTTCTGGTTTCTCTGGATCTCAGTGATGCCCTTCATATCCCCATCTATCTCATTTTCAGGACATTTCTGCATTTTCTGTTTCTTACTTGCATTTTCAGTTCTCTGCTTTGCCCTTTGGCCTCTCTACTGCCTCAATGGTATTCAACAAATTCCTTGCTCCTGTCATCTTTTTGCAGGATGACAGGGGCTCAAATCTTTCCTTATCTGGATGAGCTGCTCATTCAGGCCTCATCTCCTGAGGTTCTGCTTCAGGATCAACAGTTTACTATTTCCCTGCTGCAGAGTCTGTGTTGCACCGTAAACTTTCAAAAATCAGTCTTGACTCCTTCTCTGGATCATATTTTTCTTGGTTGCAGAATTCAGACCATTCCCACACTGATGTCTGCCTGCCCCCAAGGTCCTGTCTCTGATTGCCTTTTTCCAGTCTCTTCTTCCTCTGAATTTAATCACAGCCAGGGACATTCTCAGGGTCCTTGGATTTATGGTTTCCACCATTCCCATAGTGCCTCTGGCCAGGCTCCATATTAGAAATTGCCACTGCTACCTCAAGTCAGTGTGGCTTCAACATCATCATCCCTTGGATTTCTTACTTCCCTTCCTTCCCTGTCTCAAGGTCAAACTTCAGTGGTGGATTCATCAACTTTCTGTCAACCCAGGGCTTCCATTCCAGTCTCCAGTCCTGACTCAAGAGCTCTTTCAAATACATCACACAGGGAGTGAGGAACTTCCTTTGGCTCTCTCAAGGTCCACAGTCTCTGGTCTCTTCATCAGTGGTCAGACCACATCAGCATCAAGAAGATGAGGACTCTGTTGCTAGCTCTTCAGGCCTTTCATACCCTCTTTCATCCTGGGCCCCTCAAAGTTTTTAGAGACAGTACCACAATGATGTGGTATGTCAACAAGCAAGGGGGTACAAGGTCTTACCTTCTTTACAGGCTAGTTCTTCAGGTCTGGGATTTAGCTGTCAAGTGTCAAGTGACTCTTCCAGCTGTCTACATTGCCACAGAGCACAATCTAGTGGCAGACTGTTTGAGCATGTCCAGCAGACAGGCTCACGAATGGATGTTTCACAGAGATGCGTTTCTGCACACACATTCTCCATTGGTACAGTACTCCTCTAGTAGATCTTTTTTGCCAATTCTCTGAACCGACAACTTCCTTTACTCTGTTCCAGAGTCCCAAGTCCACTGGCTTGGAAAGTGGATGCCCAGTCTTTTCCTTGAAAGGGAATGTTTCTGTACATCTTCCCTCCCCTTTCTCTGCTTCCAAGGGTCATGCACAAGTTCAGGAAAGACTTAACCAAATTCTTACTAGTGATTCCTTTTGGTTCAGACAGCATTGGTTCACCCTTCTTTCTCATTTGGACAGGGGCAATCACCACAAGTTTCCTCATTAGGTGGACCTTCTCATACAAGACAAGGGGTCCCTTACCCATCCTTACCTGTCCACTCTTCAGCTGATCCTGTGGGTGATCTTTTTTAGACATCTCTTTTCTGAGGACATCCTTTGGTTCCTGTAGGAGGCTAGGAAACCCACTACCAAATATTTACATTTGTACAAATGGAAGAGATTTCCTGTCTGGTGCTTCTTTCGAAACCAGGATCCCTTATTTGTGCAGGTTCCCATGGTTCTCTCTCATTTGTGTGATCTGCTTCATGCTGAGTTAGCATATTCTTTAGTTAAAGTTCACCTATCAGCAATTTCTGCTTGTCTGCCCTTAGCTCCTCCTCTGGTCTCCAGATTTGAAGTCAAACAATTTCTTAAAGGTGCCCTTCATATCAGGCCTCCCAGGAAGCCTATTCTACCTTCCGGGAACCTCAATTTTGTCCTTGAAAACTTGACCCAGGCTACATTTTTGCCTACTGCTTCAGCTTCCTTACAACATTGTACTTGGAAGACTGTTCTTCTTTTAGCCTTTACTTCAATTAAGAGAGTATCCGAGCTTCAGGCTCTCATGGCTGTTGCTCCCTTTTTAGTTTTTCACAGAGACAGGGTATCTCCTCATACTAATCCTTCTTTTATGCCCAGGGTGGTCAATGAGTTATATCTTAATCATTCTATTAATTTGCCTTCCTTTTTTCCTTCTCCACAACCTTCCAGTGAAAAGGTTCTTCACACCTTGGATTTGTCTAGATAGCCCCAATATTACTTAGATAAAACTAAGGGTATTCACAAATCTGAGGAATTTTTGTTTTCTTTCAGCTGGAGTCTTTGGTTTTGAATGTTTCTAAGCAAACCATTTCTTCCTGGATTTCTAATGACATTTCTTTTTGTTATTCTTTTCATGGTAAATGTCTTTCCTCATCAGTAAAAGCTCACTGTACCAGAGCTGTTGCTTCTTCTGGTGCTTTATCCAAGGGAATGGATATTAATTCCATGCCTGAGGATGCTACTTGGTCTTCTGTCCATATCTTCACTAAGCAGTACCAGTTGGATGTTACTTCCAGGGCTACAGCTAGCATCCTACATGGGTTTCTTGAGGGCACTTCTGGGCCTTCCTCTTACCAGGTTTTGTCTTGAGCACTTGTATTCTTCCTTACGTAAGGAATACTGCAACAGTGACATGGCAGGACATAGTACAATTGTGTAAAATCTTACTATAACAGTAGATATCCTTCTCTTTAATTTTGCAGTATTCACTCCCTACCTTCTACACCCTCTGCTCTGCCCTATTCTTCTTGTCCTCTTGGCCAGGGACTTTCTTATTTTCTTTTTGCTCCTTCTGGATGCACACTCCTCCTGGTCTTTAGGGACATGCTGTTCCTCCTGGGGCTTTTCAGTTTCAGCTTGTAAATGCTAAAGGCTTTGGTATAATGGCTGGATGTTAAGCTATCCTTGGTAGGAGATCCCTTACATAAGGAATATTACAACAGCGATATGGAAGGACATGTCCTGGGTACTGAAATAACCATAATGTTACATTTTAGAGACAGCTCTGTCCTTGTTTTGCCCAAAATCTGAATGTGCAGAATAAGGTGAACCCTACAAAGATGAGGAGTACTGCACAATCAATTTTCTGTCCATAAAAGGGGCCATCTTACTGTACTGTCAGCTTTCCTGCCATTGTACAGTATAACCTTTGCAGTAATCTGACATCTCTCAAAATATGCATTTCCACAGTCTGATAACATGCATTTTGCATAAGCTTGCTGAGCTGATCTGCTTTACAGGAGTAGATAATTATGTGAATGGTCTAAACTGCTGTGTATTTCCCCCCTGGTGTTTACATATTGTTAAATAAGTTAACTGTTAGGTAACTACGGTTTTGTTGCCCTACAGTCACTATAGTTTTGAGGGTTGTTGTGGAATGATGCTGCCTCCTTCACCTACCTCTTTGATTTTATACAGGTGGTACACAGACCATTGCTGCTGTCCTTAAATTTTTCTCAAACTGACAGCTACCTGATTAATAGCATCTGGTTCCATACAGACTCACATTCCACCCACTTTCTGGGGTTTTCTGCATTAATTCTTTATTCCTTCTCCTCATATTCTGCCTTTCATCGTAATTAGGAAGCTTAGCTCACGTTACCCTTCTACAGCAATTATTCTAGTACCAGATCCTATTAATTTAACTACACATTAGTCCAAGCCTTCATTTGTTGAGCTCCTTCTTCTCCAAGCAACTCTCTTTTGGCCCTTTCTGCCCTTCCAACCCATCCCAGCACTTTCCTCCCTGTGCTGTAACATCCTGCATTTCTACACTTCTACAACTATTTGTTTGCTTATTTCCATATTTCTGTGCCTACCCACTTTTTTTCTAACTGTATAAAGCTGATGCTCCTACCTGCTGGCTGGCTAGTGTTGCCTAACATCTTGCTTATACCTCTGGAGATTCTGAGCGTTGTCCATCAGTATACTAAACGTTCATTACTCATCATTTCTCTCCATAAAACGGTTACAATGTCATGTTTGCCCTTTCCACTCCCACAGGATTACTCTACCTTTATATCAGTTCTTTTCCTGAGCTTTCCTTTATGTCCCTTAGCCACTAATTACTTTCTGCTCCTGTTCTGTACATTTCCTTTTAATCTGTCTACCACAAATCTTAAGACAGCTAGCCTAGTAATTAGCTACAAACTTATCTGAAACTTAAACCTCCTTCAGCTATCACTATCCTTAAGTCTCTAATTTTGTCCTAAATGAGTTGTTAACTTGTCTTTGCCAAATTACCCCTATAGTTCCCTCTCAACTTTTTCATATTTCCTAGCTTGTGCAATGCTACAAACTCCTTTTTTCAACATATCTGCTAATACTAATGAAAGAACATTTGTCTCTTTCCGTTAGTATGAACTCCCCCAAACAAACCACACATCCCTCTTTTTACTTATTCTCCTAACACTATGTGGGTATGATGGGATCAACCAAGGACCACACACCTGCCCTCACATCCGACCCCCCACAGCTACACTTCCTCAAATACCAAACCAGTGTCACTGCTACTGTTACCTGTGAAGCTTACGTCTCCATTTTGTTAAACAGGTTTCCGATGTTTATGCGAATGAGATTAACAGACTAGTGACAGATTAGTGAATAAACTTGGCTGAGGTTTGGTGAAGGTGTAGTTTTGTTGGCTGGGATGAAATATAGTTGGTTCGGGATTGAGGTCAACATATCAATGTAATTTTAGGACAGCAAATAAAAACAATATATAACTGGATTACTTGCAAGATGTTTAGCATAAGAGCACAGACTAAGGAGAAAAACAAATATTCTCTTATTGGAATTGCTGACAAAAGTGATTTATAGCTACGGATGACTTACATAAAAGTCCAAAAGCAGAGAAAAGAATGTGTAAGGAATTTGGGAAAGGTTAGATAACAATACTTCATTTAAACCAACTCAGTTTCTCCATAATTTACAACTAATAAGTTTAGTCATATCAATATGGGAAGCCTGATTAACAAAATAGACAAGGTGGAGGCTTGGATTTCCATCCATCACCTAGCTGTGACTTGTGTAGTAGAATCATAACTTAAGTACCAGCACTTTGTCCCCATTATCTCCTTCAGTCACCGTCCTATTCTCTGCAGTTAAAGGTTTGGGAACAATACTGAAGAGTGGAGCTATTTTCTAAACAACTAAACTTGTTCTGTCATTGCTAAGAACAACATGTAATGTAGAATCATTCAAACCACTGGCAATAAAACAGAAGCAAGAAAACCAGTTACAGCAGTCTGAAACAAAGGCAAAGTAGCATTAATCACTGTTCAGAAAGAAACCAGCAACCTTGGACTGAAACAGAGGGCCTCATGTTCTATATATCTGACAAACATCTGAAATGAGCATATAAACTCACCAAGGACCAAAATGTTCCATCACGAAGTATAAACGTCAAAGCTGGGTAGATAAAAACATTCTCCTTGATGACTTCTGTCCCCACTATTCCCCACTATGACAGAGTAAAAGTGTAAACATGAGTAGGTGTGTAGGTGTTTGTTGATATAAGGTATTTGTAGTTTTATTCTTTTCTTTATTCCTCCTATTAGCCCAATCTCCTCCTATCCTAAGTCTAAGTTTTTTTTTGCCTACAAAAAGGATGAACAAATGATGTGTGGGCAAGATTTTTTTAGCTGCTGCTAGAGAACAGTCAAAAATCCCAAAAATACACTTATACACAATATATTAACAATATATAGCACTTTAGGTTATTAAAAGTTTAAAAAAAAAAAAGTCCCCTAGGTCGGATTAGGTTTAAAACCAATGGTCAGCAGATGAACAGAGGCACTGACTGGAGGAATGGAAGGAGCTGGCTATGAAGGTTTCCATGAGATGGTAAAAATACTGGCTGACTATTATGAAAGAACAATTGATATGAATATAGCAGAAGTCATGTAACATCAGAGAGCGCCAAAAAAAAAAAAAAATGCCCTATCCCTTTAGGAGGAGGAATACCAATGTAGTAGAGGCGTAAACACCCAAAAAAGCCTCAACGGACTCACTCAACAGATGGGTTGATTCAGTACTGATTGAATAAAATGGACTGTTCAACAATGTTCTCAATCTTTAAAAAAAACTGTACTTTTGGATCAAGAAAGGATTTTAAATAAAGGCTTGGATTCTGCACAAAGTTTTTTTTGATCAATATCAAACTCAACTGACTGATTTATTGAGTTTTGCTTTGTCTTAATCTTAAAATATTTTTTCAGATACTGATAAAACCACTTCTAGCCTATGTGTTAGCAAGGATTAAAGACACACACACAACTTGTTAGATTTTAGAGGAGACACAAATTGAATCTGATTGGTTACTATGTACACTAGATGAAAAATCTTTATATACAAGCATTCCTCATGGCAGGATTACAAGCACTTCAGTTTTGGCTTGATAGGACCAATCTATATCCACCTGGCTTAATAACATTACTCATTGCATGTCTGAGACATGTTCTAAACAAAAACATATTTTACCCAAGGATTTTGGATCACTGTTCATATACATTTTGGAATACTTGACAATACATTATATTACATTGGCATCACATTAAATATCCCACACTACATTGCTGTCATCAAGTGCAATTCCACACTGTCCACTTCGATCAAAAAAAAAGTTTCTTCGGAGGATGGAGATATCAGCTCTTCAATGGATTTATATGATGATGATGCCCAATCTAATAGATTTCGGATGGATAGATATATTATCTCGATATAGCTATCAAATAAACTAAAAAACAAACAATCTAGAATATTAGACACACAATTGGAATATAAGAGTCACAATGTCAATAAAGTGGATGGTGTCTTGTAAATACAAACCACAGCAGAAACACCATTATACAGAAACATTGAATATTGAATTGGATTGCTGACTCCTGCTTGCAGCAGCGGGGGCAAGGGTGTGTGTCAATTTTCAATTTAGGTGCAAAACAAACACTAGGCTCTATCTTTTTCAACACCATGACAGTGGGACGGTGGGGGGAAAAAAACAATTGACCATGATTGACCATGGAAAAATGAAGGCTTTTTTCCATGTGGACATTGCATGTGTCCATCCAGGTTAACAAATCAAAATAGTTTAATTAGCCTAGCCAAGTAAAGTAAAGTGTACTTAAGAATTTTTTTGAACTGTTCTCTAGCAGCTGGGTAATCTAGCCCACATTGTCATTGTCATCCTTTTATGTAGGCAAACATCACGCACTTAGATAGGATTGATCACAATATAGAGCAATATCAGGAATAAGAAAACTACAACTGATTTCTATATGACTAATGATCTGATATATACTACCATTTTTTTTTTTTTTTTTCTTTTATGCAAACTATTGACTCTTATTGTTTATTTTTTTTTTTTTTTTTATATTTTTTTGGCATTATTATTAAGTGTGGATTCAGGGGAAGTAAAGGTTTTATATAAACCATGTTCTTTAGATAAAAAACAAACACCATCCTGCTTTTTGGACATTAAAATGTCAAGAGGCCAGAAAGGATTGTCAAACTCATAGGATGTTAAAGAAACTAATGATTGCAACACCACCCCCTTTCAATTTGTATTTTCTGTTAAAGAAATAATGAACTGTGGAAAAGAAAACAAATGGGGTAAAGGCAGGACACAATCAATTGCAGAGACAGAAAAAATGACTTTCAAAGCCTCCCTTCTGTTAGATGAATATTTATACTGCAGAGGAATTGATTCAGCCTATCAGACATTCAGAAATTATTTCATGCTTCACTCTTCTGATACACACAAAGTTCTCCTGGCAACCAGCTAAGAAGCACACAGACTTTGGAAGAGCTTTGCTGGATGACTGATATACAGCTATGCACTCTGGAAAAGGAACCAAAAACTGTGATATTGCATCTTATTAACTCTGGGACTGGGAAATCCAAAAAGATAGATACATTCTCACTCAAGGAACATGGAGTGTGCCTGACAGGGTCATTTAACCATGTCTCCCTGCAACTGAATTGGACATTAGCCTATAAGAAGAACCACCACTGATGTACAAGAAATTATTCTTAGTTTTATGGATTTCCCCAACAGAAAGAATGCAGGACTATTTCACAGCAATCATCAAGGATAAAAAGACTCTTAAACAAGGAGTATCTGCTATTATACAATGACTGTCCATTAATATTGAAAAACGAGCATGCTGATTGGTCAGCCCAATCAAGGTGCCTGTTTTAAATCCGAGCATGTACCAATGGAAAAATGTCCGACCATCTGGACTTTTTTTTATTAATATATGCAACAAAAAATTTACTTTTACTTCATTTTTTAATAAGCTGACAAAACTAGAGACTAAAACAGAGACGGCACAGAGGAAAATAAAAGGAGTTTTATAAACGTACCTGATTATCCTTTCATTTCCTCTGTTCCATCTCTTCTGTATATTAAAAGCCTCCTGGTTTGTTTTGTTTCTTTATTTTTTTGCTTTTAGTTTAAAAAAAAAAAAAAAGCAATGGTGATTTTCCTTTCTCCGTTGCTTCTTCACACAGCACTGGTGTACTGCAAAAGTGTAGGAAGGCAAGTCCCATACGCATGTGCAGTACTTCAGCAATGCTCAGGGATATCAAAGGAAAAGAGGTCAACAATGGCGCCATTATACAAGCATATTATTTAAGAAAAGTAAGTCATTTTTTTCTTAAACAATGTCATTGTATAATAGCAATAACTCACTCCGTGGTGTGGTATATTGAAGATTTACCCATGACTGCCTTTGTTTAATCACTTGGGCCTCACCCTTGTGATTAAACCACACCAACTGTGGGTAAATCTTCAATATACCACATGGACATCATTGGTTATTGCTATAATAAAGGACTCATGGATTTGACTCTTGTTTGGACTGACCACTATTATATGTTGCATGCCTTACCACATTGTGAGGAACTAATGTAAATGATTTTCTGATTTTTTTTACTTTACAGCAATCTCAGTTTTTATTGCTCAATGTCTACTTAATTACTAAATTATTAATTTAATCTTATTGCCAAAATAACTTGCATTTTTACACAAAATTCAACCTTGTGCATGTTAGCTGTTTTACCTTTAGCTTGATTGTTACCTAAAACAATAGGTTTGAAAGGGGACAGTTAAGTGTTGAGCCAGCTTATTGTCACCTACAGATAAGTTATAGCTAACACTAGAACATTTTATACTGCAGACTAATTGTTCTGACAATCTCTTACTGGCCACTGACTGGTATTATTCCACGTAATCATGAATATGTTAAAACTTACCTAAACACTACCTTTTCTGGCCTTCTCCTACATCTATAAATATGTGTATTAAGGGCCTTCAGAGTCCTTGTATACATCTTGAGGCACACCTAGGGTTGCCACCTTTTCAAATGCCCAAAGTGGGACATTTTTGGTACAAACGTCAGATTTTGCAGGGCAAAATATACCCACGGCCAGTACAAGGGACAAACCTTCACTTTTTTGCCTACATAAATGCTTATTATTGTAGCATTTTAGATGCTTATTCTGTTTCTTAAAACATTTAGGTGTTTCAGATACAGAATAACTATTTTATGCAACTATTACATAAAATACAGGAAATATTTTTGTCCAAAAATCTCAGGACATTTGCCATTTTTTCTAGTTTTTTGCACGACACAACTGCCCAAAGAGGGTCTGTCCCTCACAAAGTGGGACAGGTGGTAACCCTGGGCATACCCAATATCTTCTTTTGCATATCTGACCAATTCTTAAACATTGCTGCAGGATACATTTTCTTCTATAAAGCCAAAGAAGATATGTGGGACAAGGTCCCTTTGGATGGAAAACACTGAAACTTAAAGCGAAAATGAGTAAAAAAATAATTTCTGATAGTAATAAGATCTGCAACCCTGAATAATCATTAGTCATGTTATGTTATGTTGATATGGTTATTTTCACATGGTCAGTGGCTTACTTCCAGGGAAGATCCAAGGTGGCATTCATCCTGACTAGGAGAAATTTGGCCAAAGCCACTGAGGAAATTCTCACACAAAAGGATTACTGGGAGAAAGTCAGGACGGTCCACATCAGTAGAAGATGTAGCATAGCTGAACCACCAGGTTTTTGCTTACAACTAGGATCTGAGAAACTGCTTTGAATAACTAATTCCAGGATGGTGGGAACTTTACAAGGTATACAAGCAGCATCTTTGTTTTGGAAAAGGCAAAACACACAGCTCTTCACAAACAAACATGAAAGAGAATAGAGTCTCATTTAATCCTTAATCAAATGTTCTTAGTTGCTGAACATCTACTGTTGCAACCAGTCACAATAATTTAATTTCATGGTATGTAAGAAGACAAACTTCATAGCATTAGGTATTGTCACTGTAAGACTAATGTGAACTAATGCATTTGTGCAGAAAAAGGAAAGTTGTAGACAACTATTAATTATTTATACTGTGATTTAAGAGTTTTAAGACCCTCTAGTAAGTAAAGACTAAGGATCTATATTATTAGTTTTCAAAATTAATCTCAAATAGTCATATAAAATAATTTAATTGGATGAGCATCAGGCATATATTTTGGAATCCTAGAAAAATTAGCTACACGGGATTGTACAAGTTTAGAGGAAAAATTAAAGTTGCTTAACTCTTTCCTACAGTCTTTAATAATTCATCAAATAAAACATTAAGGCAACACCAATGAACTCCTCTATCTGTGTAATTGCTGATTAAATATTTTTAACAATCATAAGGGGTCTCTATATCTATATGAATACTAGAATTTTACTGCAATAAATTACTACTATAGAAACTCCAAGTTAGAAACCCCAAAGCATTTTAAATCATGTTTTTGTATAGGTCAGGTAGCAAGATGTCATGGCTCCCTGTACCTCCCAAGTTTTAGTCTAACTCTGAGAACACAAGATTTCAAGGTGAGGGATACATTGACCCCAAAATCTGGGTCTGAAGATTAACTTTACCAATTTTGTACATATTTTTTTCCTATTTATAGATGTGTATTTTTTTACTTGTTCAATTAGCAAGGTCCTTGGGGGTGGTTGAAAAATACCATGAACAGTTACATCAGTTGTTACTTGCCTACATTCGTATTAGCTTTTAACATAGTTACAGACTTGGTATACTACCTTAATTACATGTTCTTCTTTGGTACATAGCCAGACTGTGTACTAAATTAGTCATTACGAGGTTGTAAGTTATGAATGCCTGTACAGAAGGAAGAAGTTGAGATATTGGACTGTGTTATGAATGCCACAGTGAAACTGGCATCCCTTCTGGTAAATATGCACTCAGAGATGGAACCTACAGTAAGTGTTTTTTGTAATGAAATTCAGATATAGTAGTATCATCCAAAGATTTCAGTCAGACTTAAATTTTATCCTAAGTACCAGTGCAATGACACTTAATCCTGATATAGAGCAACATGACACTCGCATATAGCACTCAGTATATCAACTGCTCTTAGGTTAAGAAATCAGCATTTAAAACACAATAAATCAATAGCTAGAAGGTTATAATAACTTTATAAGACCACAAGGCCACCCTATTCCACATGGGTTCAAATTCCTGCCACTGCGCACAGTAGCGGCCTTAGGTCAACTGGTGCCCTAGGCAAAAGGTCTCCACAGCACCCCCCCCACCACACCACCCGGTGCCCCCATCCTAGTCTACCTACACCAAATAAATACTGGAAAAACGCCCCTACTAGAGCGGTGCCCTAGGCAGCTGCCTAGTTGGCCTATGCCTAAGGCATGCTATGACTGCACATGACACACATACAAAGTCAGAACTGATTACAGAGTAAAGCTATTCTAGTAGCAGTTAAGACTGTAAATGAAATGAATCATAAGTTTAACAGTGAAAGGAGAAATGAACTCTTAACATGCCATGCTGAAAAAAAAACTGAAATCAGGAAGGCAAAATTCAAGTGTGTTCTAACAAACAATGTAGAGGAACAGGATTATACCAAACAAGTAGTGATCCTGGAGCTCATAGAACATTAAACATGAGCCAAAGCCTGATACAATAAAGAGAACAATATACGACTAACTTGGAGCAGACAGGACCACAATAGAAAGAGTGCTGGCTGAATGGAATTACCTTTGGAAGGTTGGTGGGAAGGCTGCCCTTGAATGCAAGATTATGGGATAGTGAGCAAGGCAATGAGCAAAATGAAATGCTAACGTTTCAAATTAAATGTTTGGACAGCTCCAAATATAACAGGCAGGGTATTCTGCGATGCAAGCAACCCTTTAGTCTAAGGTATTAATAAACTATTCAGGCTGCAATTTGCAACTTAAAATTAAATTACTTTAGTGTATGACTTGGTGGGCTTGGCAGTAAATGCTGTTTCACCTGTCCCTGAGTGTACCTTTTAGTGTTCCCTCTAATTTCCTATACTTTGATTTATGTTTTAAGGAATCTTTCTTGCTCATAGATTCATAGGTTCATTGCTGTGTACTGGGCTAATAGCCCAGGGGTCTTTACAAGCCTAGCCCATAGGATTACCCTGGCATCGTGCCACCCGACCTTAGTATCCAGTCCCTCTGTTGAGTTAAGCCACTGGAGTGACCCCTGGGTTGAATTTTCTATTTCCCATCCACTCATGAAGATTTTGCTTGAAGAGGTCCAGTGAGGTGCTCTGCTTGACATGTATGGGAAGTCTGTTCCATAGCATGGGCAGTCTCCGGGTTATGAACCTGTCCCTCCAGCATGTTCTGTTGATTTTGGTAATGAAGTTGAGGTCTTTGGAGCATGTGGTGTGGAGGGATTGGGATTTCTTTAGATGTAGCATTTCTAACAGAGCTGGGTCAGACATGGCTTTGTAAGCCAAGCAGAGATCACCTCTAAGTAGGCGATATGAGACAGAGAATAGTTGGAGTTTTTTTAGACTGTCCATATAGGACAAATGTTTAAAGCCTAGGATCCTCTTTGTGAGGTACTTCTGCAGCCTCTCCAGTTGTTGCAGGTGTTTAGTGAGGTACATGCCAAATGGCGCATTGTACACAATGACTGGCCTAATGAGGGAAGAGTTGAGGGAGACAATGACCTCTTTCTTCCTGGATGCAAAACCCTTAGTAATGAGATGTGGCACATAGACAGACTCTCTGACCACAGTGGCAATGTGGTGGTCAAAAGAGAGGTTGCTGTGAACCTGTGTCCCCAGATCTCTTATAATGCCCTCTGTGTTCAGTGGACTACCATCAATGTGGTAATTCATAGGAACAGGGTTTTTCCCAAAGGGGAGGATGACACATTTTTTGGCATTGAGCTTAAGGCCATGGTTCTGACATCAGTCGTTGGTCTCAGGGAGGCCTTTCTGTAGGATGTCAACATCACTCGGGGAGTTAATAATAGCTCCCAACATGCAATCGTCTGCGAACTTTGTCAGCCAGAGTCCCTTCATCTTGGCCTGGACTTCAGAGAAGTAGATACCAAACAGGAGAGGACCCAGGACCGAACCCTGTGGGACTCCACTCATGACTGGTTGGTAGTCTGACTTGGAGTCAGCTACTTTCACACTGCGGGTTCTACCTGTGAGACAGTTTGTAACCCACCTAGTGATATAGGGGTTCATGCCCAGCGTAGTGAATTTTTCTATGATTCCTGAGTGGAGAATGGTATCAAAGACCTTTGCCAGATCAAGGAAGGCTGTATCAACTACCTTGCCTTCATCCACAGCTCTCGTGACTGACTCAAAGAAGTTGACCAAGCTAAGCAGGCATGATCTACCCTTCACAAAACCAAACTGTGTGGGATCCAGAGTCTGGAGATTCCCTATATCCTTGTTTATTAGGTCCATGATGATGCATTCCATAGCTTGGCATATCAGACTCATCAGGCTAATGGGGTGATAGTTCCCAGGGTCTGTAGTCGCTCTTCCTTTGTGGAGTGGGATGACTGTAGCAGTGCGCCATTTGGTAAGGACAAAGCCTGAGGTGAGGTTGTGATTGAACAGGGCACACAGGTGAGATGCCAGTTCACTCTGTAGTTCATGTGGAACACAGCCAGGGATACTGTCAGGTCCCATAGAAGCTGTATTCTTGGCCTTGGACAGTGCTGTTTTAACCTGTGCAGCAGTAATACTGGGTGCCTGGTAATCTACTGGTATTGTGACTAGTTCCTTGGTGGTGGAGGGGTAAAGCAGGCACTGAATCTATTGGCCAGTATATTGGCAATATCTGTTGGTTCAGTATCGAAGGTACCACTGTGCGGTAGCTCAGAACAAATCTGGGTATTGCCATGGAGATTCTTTACATAACTACAGAAGGCCTTGTGGTTTTCTTTACTATCTGCTGCAATTCTATTTTCATAGCTAGCTTTAGAGAATTTGATGAGGGATCTCAACTTTTTGTTGAGGCTGATAAGGGAGTTTTTCCAGTCTTGGGACTCCACCTTATTCCGCATCAGTTTCCTCCTTCTGTTTTAGAGTTTGTTTATGGCAGGGGACCACCAGATTGGCTTCCTTTTTTTTGGAGGAGAGTGTCATGGTTCTATTGCATATGGTGAGATCCATGCATTTATGTACATGTTCGTACAGTGCATTGGTGTATGATTCGGTGGTCATACAACTGATCTCCATTTGCATGGGTGCTGTGAAGTTAGCCACCTCTGTTTTTAGGAGCCCAAAGTTAGCTTTGGAGAAGTTTTTCATGGTGGTTACCTTTACGGGAGTGGGGTGGGTGGGAGGGATGAGGATTTCCAAGGTGATTAGTTTGTGGTCAGATCTAACCAAGGAGGAGAGGAGTTGACTACTGGTGTAGAGCAATGGTCACCCATGTTAGTCATGACCAGGTCAAGGATGTGGCTACCTCTAGTGGGGATAAAAATGAGCTGGTCCAAGGCATTGGAATTAATGAATTCCAGGAAACGCTGGGCAAGTGTACTGGTACATGAGTAGTTTTCCAAGTTAATGGAAGGGTAGTTGAAGTTGCCCAGTATGAGAGTGTTAGTTTGGATCCTAATATTCTCCAGGGTGCTTAGGAACGTGGAGTGTGAGTCTTGGGACATGGTTGGAGACCTATAGCAGGCGACAACCTAAATCACTGTCTTACCCAAAGTTAGCTACACCTGAAGCATCTCAGATGAGTTATGTTGGGCTACTAGTCTGGAGGTGTGCACATCCTTTATGAATATGGAAACCCCACCACATTTGGAGCTTTGGTCCAAGTTCTGGCGTCAAAAGGTGTGGAATGAGTTATAGCCTGGTAGTGCAGGGGTGCTTTCTGCTGCCTTGAACCAGTTCTCTGTTACGGTACAAATATCGATGTTCTCCATTTTAAGCAATGCTTTGAGCAAGTGCGTTTTGAGATTTAGACTTCTACCATTGAGCAGCATGACCCTCAGATTGCATTTGTTTGTAGCTGTTACAATGGTAATTTGGTCTTTTCCACCTAAAAAAGGCACTATAGGGGTGGCAATGGCCTTGGCCAGTATCCAGAAGCTCAGGGGTGACAGATGCAGGCCATCACTGGCAAAGCATCAAGGTCTGTCAATCATGTCATCCCAGGCAGAGAGATACTGGACCCCTTAGAATGACACCAGAAACTTAGCCAATTGTTGAAATCAATCATTTTCTTCTTGTACTGTGGTATCATTCTGGGTGATGGTAGGATGCTGCTCAGGGCTAGGGTAAAACCTGCCTGGGCTACATAATCCAAGAGCTCCTCCGTGTCTCTTTTCATGTAGTCCAGGGAGGTATGTCTCAGGTCATTCACACCCACATGTACAATGACAGAGTTATATTTGTACCTGTTGTTGAGGGACCTGAGTGCATGGATTATGTGGCGGATCCTGGCACCTGACAGGTAGCTGACTTTTACTTTCTCCTTATTCAACCTAGTGAGTAGGACATCAGTATACCTCACTATCAAGTCACCTATGTCTAGTGTGTTGGACATGCTGTTTTGCCTTAGGGGCTTTGGTTGAGTGGCACAGTGTTTAGGAGAGTTATGTGTCTCATGATTAGTGTTGTGTTGTGGTGGTTGAGTGCATTTCTGCCTTGGAGGTCTCTGCTGTTTGGGTAGATTTTTATTGACAGCCTCCGTGAAGGTGGGTGTGTGGTTTGTGTTTTAATGTGAAGGCAGTGGTGGTCTATGTTCTGGACGGCTATGTGTTCCATGTGGTGTGGTGCAAGTGTTGACCTTCTCCTCTTGACCGGCTATTCTGGTCTTGGCTGGAGAGTGCATGGCTTCCAATTTGGACATATAAGTGCAGCTCTCGCAGGTCTGAGTGTTGGGAGGTAAGAGAAGAGGGTTGTCAGTATACATGAGGCAGTTGCTACATTGCCTCAGGATGCCCAAGTTCACCAGGTTAATAGGAGACTGCACAGGGGATTGACCTTTAGACATGCCTGGAGGGCTGAGCATTAATAATAAGTACTGCAGCGGTTTCCTTGTAAAATGTTTAGTGCTGGTAGCACTTTTGTGTGCTACAATAATTGCTACAAGAAGTTTAGTAAAGTGCTAGACTAATAAGCTAGTAAAAATGCAGGAGAGGAGAGAACTAGTATATCTAAGGGAAAAATTGAAGAGCAGACTTTGGCACCACTCAGAGGCTTACAAACAGCCCTGGATACAGCAAATCTGTATCTGGACTAGACTAGTTACAGGGAAGGTGGGAAACAAGCGCAAACATGGGCTTTTAAACCAGAAAGCTGAAAGAGATGGAAAAACTGCCCAAATGGCCAATAAACTACAATTTCTGTGTCAGAAACCACTCATCTTGTGGTTGATAGGCTACCTAGTGCTTACCACTTCCACTGATAAGCTAGAAGGCTTCTCTCCAACACAGAAAGGCTTGGGGGGGTGGCTCAGAAGCTTACAAATAGTCCTGGATACAGCAAATCTGTATCTGGATTAGACTAGTTACAGGAAAGGCAGGAAACAAGCTTAGAATGTTTTTTCTTTTTATGTGATATCTGTGGAGTGTTAATTCTTTTATCTAGGGTAGAAGATGTGCTCAGCATTCTCCACTGAGACTGCTCCCCAAAACAACTTACACAAAAGCAGCAACAGTCTTGGGACAGTTGATACCAAATCAGGATGAAATATCTCGGGTGAAATATTTCAAGTCTCAATTAAAATAACACCTAAGGAACACATGACAGTGTTCTTGCTCAACTCCTGGCTAGAAAGCAATTCCTATCCATCCACATAGTGTATTCTAAGCTAAGCTATTCATCACCTTATCTAGGGACACTATAGTGATGTATTACATTATATTATATCTACAACCTGTGTTTGTATCATTCTTTCTCCCTGAATCCCTTACTTTTCTCTGCCTTCCCTTACCACTTCCTACTCTTCTCCTCAGATTCCCCCTTATTTTTATTACACCCTGCTATTCCTCTTCAACATCTTCTGTCTCACTGCCATATGCTGGCATCTGACAACTTTCTTCACGATAGTCCTACTTCTTCTTACCTGACCTTCCCTAACCTTCCTCACACTGAATTTATTTAGTAATCATCTATTTCAAACTGTACTGCATCCAATGTATGATCCAACCACTATCTGTGCTGACATCTCTACCTATTTCCCTCATGTTGCCTCTCAGATTTGTCATTTTACATTGCTCCTCCTGCCGATTGCTGTATAACTATCACTTCTATCAACACTTTACTTAAATAGGTTCATAGGCTAGTACTAGGCTAACTGCCCTTATGGGCCATTTTTAAGCCTAGCCAATTGCCCCATATATTTTTTCTTCAAACCTCACTATTAAAAAGTAAATTTATTTTCTTTCCTTCCAGTTTTTTTGTTTGGAACAATTGTTGTAGTCATGTATTTCATGACTTATAAAAATGTTTATTTATTGGTATGTACAGTTATCATTTGTAAAACTCTTTTTATGGTTTACAATGTATTCTATTTGCATGCACTCTGTTATATTGCTTAAAGTCATTATGATTTTTCTTATCTCATTTTTGTACTTTTTTTACATATATTTACACAACGTTTTTTCTCCAGGCCTCTGCTGAAAAGGGACAACTTATGCTCAGATGGACAATACATGTAAACAAATTCTAATAAATAATAAATCAGTGAAAAGAAGTACAAGAGCCTGTTATGTGGCCCCTAGTTAGAAAATAATATATTGCACCCATGTTCTTCTCGGTTATGGTTTGGGGGGATGCCTTGGACATCTAAATGCACAAAAGTCTTAGGACATCAAACCAGAACTGAAAAGAAGCAGCAAGAGGTAAGTTATCTGTTTACATCTGTCTTCATCTCTGTCCTCTAGTAGTTGTTTCTAGCTGCAGTGTGTTTAGCAGGCCTCCTCAGTTTGAAATACAAAGTTGTATAAAGACTGGAAACAACCACAGACTACTAATGTCAATATTCTTTACTCTTAACTTTTCTATGAGTTTCAAAAACTGAGTAAATACATTGAATCACTGTTATGGTGCAATTTTTGTATAATTTCTTTACGTATCACCAGAATGAGAACTTTAACCCATCATGCCTGGGTTAGATATTACATGTGGCTAAGATATCATAATGTCAGAGGCCCAGAGTCAAGTCATTTTGCACACCTTTGTCTCTGTATTCTTAATATGGAATTGTGTGATACTGTGTAACTTCACAGTATCAGTGGATCCTGTATTTGCTACACTTTGTATGTTAAAAAAACTTAATCCAAACACTGAGATATTTTGTTGATCAACAGAAAGGAAGACTGTTTTATCATTTTAAACGTTTATAAGTCAAGAAAGGATGACATTAAGAATCATAAAATTAATGAAAACTTGAGGATTCTGTTTAACGGATTTTAGTATATAACACAATGCTAAAACAGATGGTTAACACAGCAATTCAAACTAACAGTAGCATTAAGCAATAATTCATATTCAGGAATTGGTGTTCAGAGACTATGCCAAGACTAATCTATTAAACCTGATATTGCAAAATTCAAAAGTCTGTTTGATAATTTCCTAGTTTTCTACAAGTATAACAATATACAGTTACACAGCATTTCATGCAATGCATATAGAAAAGTGGTTATTTAACAATGGTTAGGCTGACAGCAATATCATCATATGTAGCAAAATATATTGTGGTCTATATTCCTGGATTAGTGAGTACTAACTTATTACAACAAAAAGATTCTAGCAGCATGACATATACTATTTGTCAAGTTAGTCTTCACCATACCCACCAAAAATACAGTTAACACTCTAAAGGACTTTGTGATCAGCTTTATTTAATCACCAAAAACATGTCAATACAACCTGAATAAACAACACAAATTCACCAACTTTTGGCAGCATGGCAAAATGCTCACTTCCATATTCACTTCTTGAATAACCATAACCTGCAACCACACTTAACCAACCAAGCAGTGTGACATGCTGCTCACCCACCCAAAGAGTAGCAGCATCATAACTTTTACTAACCACACTCAGAATGCCTTAAGCAGACTAACTCACTCAACTTGACTTACTAAGGAAGTAATACAAATAAAATGAGGGTGGAAATAAGGGCCTTCCTTCCTTCCTTGGCTGAATGGGCTGACCCTTCTTCTGTTCACCTGGCTACCTTGCAGCCTGTCCCACCCCCTTTAAATCTAACAGCGCAATTTACACAACGTGTCTTCTAAAAATAAGAACAGCTGTACATTGAAAAGGTCAAGATGTACATTGCTCAGGTGAACCCTGTCATTGCAAAACCACATGGGGGTCCCTATTTACAAAATCCCAGTGTTTAAGAACAACAAGCCCCTCCTTGCCCAAACTACCCTGTGATTAATACATTATCTACTAGTCTCCAGTGCCTTAAACTTAGCTGCTCACTAATCTGGGGACTATCAGTGAAAAAAATCACAATAAAATTGTTGGCAGACTAGAAGCAAATTCCTTATTATCGAGGAAAGTAATTTCCTTTTCAGTATTACCCAGTATCATTACCTCCTCTAAAATGTGTCACTATACTATAAGGATTACCTTGCTGACTGCTTACCTTTTCCAAGTCTGTCATCAACTGAAACCATCCCATACCTCTTCAACCACTCCAATGCACTTCCCACTTCAATGGCTCCAAACCCAAATTTCCACCTCAATATCTCACCTCCACTTTTTGAGCTGCCCACTGCACAAAGGAGTACCCTCCCATGAATATCTGTGTCTTACCTGAAAAAAAAAGACAAAGTTAACATCAACATCTATGTCACAACCCCCCAACCTACCTAATGTACTCCAAAAACATTCTAGAATGCCATCCATCAGTCCAATTTATTACATCTACTGAACTGCTTTCATCTGCCAAATCTGAAGCCCTAACCATCCTGAATGAATGAGTGGCATGATTTTCCTTGGTTATACCTTGCACCTCCAGGGCTGTCTAAATCCAGCTAATGAATAAACAGACCTCTACTTACTTGCCTATCCTACCCTGAAAAAACAACTCAACTAACTCCTTGTGGCAAACATCTCACTGTGCTATCCCCACACCATTAGATACAGCAAACGGTCCCCACTCCTGGGAAGCACCACCTGCATACCTTTACTTAACTGATCCATCTTTGACCTCCTCAGCCACACCAATACTTCCACTGGTGTAATTTTCAAATCTTCCTATATCAGTTCTCCTAGCATTTCACCTATCTGAAATGCACCCACATATATAAAAATTAAAATAAGCACTAGCAACCCTGTGCAAGTCTTTTTATAACATAGGCAACACTTGTGCTTACCTAATGGAGGTCTACTATCAACCAACTTGGACCTTACTGCGTTCCACCCTTTTAACATCCTCAAGGTTAGCCAATTCTTTGTGACATTACTAACTTTTGACAGTTTTGCCTCAGCTACTAAGGCTGACAAATGTATCTTCATAGTCCTGGCTGCATCACTTCCTTTCCTCCTACCAACCAAATACCACTACCAATTGAACAGGCCACCTTCTCTCATCTACTAGCAAACTCAAAGCAAAATTCTTAAATGCCACAGCATCACTACTATAAGCTTGCCTAGTTACCGTGGACCATGACTGCTGTACAAACCAGCTTTCTACTTCTATCCAACCTCTCATATTGTTATGGGCACATCCATATGACTCACCTGAGCTTCTGGAAACAAATTCCAAAACCTGTGAAGCTGAAAATGGGATAGAATTTCAGCCAACACATTACAGTGATCAGGAATATGCTTAGCTGGAAAGGAAAGGTTAATATTCAAACAATACAAAACAATTTTCCTCAATAACCCTTGTATCAAATTCAGTCTCACAGTTTCACTTGCCAGCACCTGTTTCACTGTCAAATTATTTGAATGAAAAAACACATTTTTGTTTCTAAATTCTGTTTGCCAGACCACCACTGATGACCAAGTAGGGATCAGCTCCAAGAAGGTGATATCTTTCCTCCACTTATCTGCCCATCCCTCTGACCATCTTTCAGCAAACCATCTACCCCTGAAATAAGCTCCCATGCCAAGGCCTCCAGCCACATCAGTAAAGAGAGGCAGCTCAGATGAAGACACCCACTCTCCTTGCCAGAAAGACACTCCACTAAACTGTTGGAGAAACTCCAACCAGATGTACATGTCCCTCCTTAACCTGTTTGTCCACTCTCATTCAATGATACTTTTGCTTCACTCCAACAAGCAAGTTAGCCAACGATCTTGTAAAAGTTCTTCCTGGCCCCACAGCTTGGCATGCAAAATTTAGCAACCCTAACTCTTCCTTAACTTTCCTCTGACTCTAATCTTGCCCCAAATCCTCAATCTTACCTTTCAATTTATTAACTTTTTTTCTAGTGGTAAAGTGAACACCTCCAATTCTATACATGAAAATGAGAGGACCTTGGATGGTCCCTCCTGCTTGCTTAGTCCTCTACAATGTTACCCCCCCCTAAGTTCTGTATCAATCTGCTCAAACAACTTCATATCTGCCTTACCCTCAACCACCAATAAAAAGTCAACCAGATAATGAATAGCTCACATGGGCTTCCCCCTTAGCTGCCAAAGCCAATGCAGTGGAGTTCAGTGCAGTGCAAGCTTTTTCAAACACGGCACAGGCTACTTCCTGCACAGCCCATGGGTAGCACCTTGTCCAAATAAACTTTACCATGCAGCCTCATATCCAAAACTGGCCAGTCCTGCTTTCTAGCAGCAACCAAAACTTCAGTGCTACATCTGTCTTTGCCAGTCAGGGATCACTGAGTGACATAATCATCTTCCCCACTTCATCCATGGATGCACAGTGGACATTAGCTTTATCCCTATCAGTGCTGGCATTAACAGAGTTGCACTCAGGGAATGACAAATGGTGTATGAGGTGAAAATATTTTTAGGTTCTCTACCTACAGGAAATGCTCTAAATAACTCAAACACAGGGACATCAAAGTGGCCTGATATCCTCACAGCTTCTAACTCTCTGTCCAACAATGCAAGAACAACTTTGTCCTTTCCTTTAACAGATTTCAAAATTATCACAAACTTTACTTGAACCACTAACCTTGTATTTAACCAAAAAAAAACAAAAAAAAACAAACTTGAAACATTCCACCAACTCCAGCTTTTTCACATTAACAGGCAAATAACCCAGCTGATTGTCTGACTCCAGCACAAAAGGGTACTGCCTGCATGCTGCCACTTGTACCACCTTTACCTCTTTCCTCCTCCCTCCCCACTATTCCCCAGCCAAATATTTTGACCCACAGCTAACATACATCTTTCTTCCAATATCTGACTGTGGGATGCTGATCCTCACACTGAGTGCATGCATGTGAGAACCTACTGTTATGGCAAGTGTGCTCAACTGCATTAAATGCTGAGCAAGATTTTCCCAGCCACATATCTGGATGACTGATCTCTTCACAGCTTATCAACTGCCTTCAGCTTGCAGAAAAGATAATCATACCAAAGCCATGCATTTGCCTGCAAAGCTGTTGAGCTTTCTCAATAGTTAAAATGTAAGAAAGCAATCTCAGCATCTGTTGCTGCTGTGCTTTTTTTTCAAAGCAACAGCCATCAAGTACACAAAACCCAAGACACAGTTATCCCACATCTTCAGCCAGTACTAACTTGCATCCTTTTTCCCCAAAGCTGACAGCTCTGCCATGAGGTCCCTAACCCCTAGAAGCTCCATCTTGTATACTACCTGTGCTCCATCAGCATCTATAACATCAAAGACCTCAGCAAAATCCTCTTGCCAAATTTAATATGCACAGTGATGAAAAACACTATTACACATACCACCAGTATGGGGTGCCTGATGGATCAATTCAGACCTCGTCCCTCCCATCTGGACCAACTCATCTGGCATCAGAGTACCAGGCAAGAGAATGAAGAATCTGCCCCCCCACTATACTTCCCAGCTCAAGTCCCATACCCATGTTCTCCTTCACAAGTATCTGATTTGTACCTAATCTCACTGCCTGCCCTTCCACCCAATCAAGCTCTGCAACCTACACCTATACTAAGCAAGTCAGTATCTGACATTATATTAATGTCTTCCCCTTCTCCCAAATGAACTTCACTATGATTACCTGTCACTTGCTGCTGTTCCATCAATGCCAGTGCAACCACTTGGCCTGTCAACCTCCTAGCTCTCCTGGCTTTTGCTCCTGAGGCCTCTTATTACTGAATAGTACACCCGGCTACTTTTTTTCTGTCTACCTCTTGATAACTCAGCCTGAGCAGACTTCTGCAATGTCTGTTCTAAATTACACACCCCCTGGAACAATTCCTCTGCCTGTATGACTATCCCCTAACATCTCTGAGCAAGGTACTCTTCCTGTGCCATTCTAAAACAAAAAGAAAACAGAGTGATTAACACTAAAGCTGACACACCACTCCTGTCTCCCCCCATCCCAGCTCCTCCACCCTTTAATTGAAATAGCTGGACCACTTCATGATTCACCACTTCTATGCTCTGCAACACTAACCTTGGCCCTCTGCAACAAGACTACTGAGCCATTATCCAGATCTATGAAAATCCCTTAGAAACCAAGTCAGTGATTAGAATGATCGCAGCTTCCATAAACCATACTCTTCAGTACTTTTATGAACCCACTATCATCTCTGAAATTGCACAGCCATTGTCTTTGCACCAGCACCAGTGTATTATTACACCTGTATTATTATATCTATAGCTCTATATATATATATATATATATATATATATATATAAAAATATATATATATATATATATATATATATATATATATATATATATATATATATCTTATATTCATTGTACTCTTACCTTCCAAACTTCCCATGTACTTGTGTGTGTGTTTTTGTGTGCTTGTTTGTGTGCTAAACCATGAACTATACATAATCTGTCTGAGTGCCCTACATTTATCCATGTGTTGCCCAACTAATATGGTTGCCCCTTTCAACTCTACAACGAGGGCCATTTTTGTGGAAACCCTTTAGTTGCAGGGAAAACTGTACCCACAGCCAGAGAAATTACATAGGATAAAAGTTTTGTATTCAATAAAAGCTTATTCATGTAGCAAAAGTGTCATGTGTGCCATGCTATATAACATGTGAGTGCTTCATATGCATAGTATTTGTGTGACACGACTATTAAGGAAACTTAGAAATTTTCTTTACTGTCCGAGCATCTCAGAAAATTTACCATTTGTAGTTTACTTTTTTATTTTTATTTTGGCTCATTGCAGGACACAAACTACCCAAAAAGGGACTTTCCTGCAGCACTGTACCATGACGACTTCCCATGATTACCTTTAATCCTCAGACCGACTCCCCGATGACTGCTATTGAAAGCGACCATATTCATGGAATGTTTTTATTCTTATATTCATTATTTATTTATATTGATTTTATTTAACTTCAAAACTTAAGCACTGATGAGCACCGCCAGCACTCAGCAACTGTATGAGGCCATGTGTGTCATGTTAATGTGATGCACCAAAGCACATCAATGTTCATCAACACCAGAAAGTTAGTTCAGTCTTAAAGACCAGCACAGATTACTCTGTCAGCCACCAACTACCCCCTGTTATCTATGCACCCCTCAAAATTCCACAACTCAACAACTCTCCATATGAAAGCCAAACTCAAACCAGCTTTGCAGCCCTTCCACTCGCAAGCACAGTCCATTCTACCATCCTATCTAACCTGCCCAGAACCCTGACTTAGTAAATACTATTAACAACAGATAATTACCTTAGCCTTCTCTGACTTAATACTTTATCTCCAGCATATTACTTTCACGTTGCTGCTAACTCCTGGGCCATACCAACCTTATCCTATTTTTCCCTGAAAAACTCCTGTGCCCCAAATGATAGCAAATGATACTACAAAAAAAAAAAATATATATATATATATATATATATATATATATATATATATATATATATATATATATATATGGATTCCATACGTTTGGTCGAATTACACTTAGTCGAAAATAATACCAGGCATTGCACTTCACTGAAAGCTCACTTGGTCGAAGTTCATTTGCTCGAAAATGGAATATAGCCCCTGCCCCATTGCAGTGCGACCCTGGAGTGAGAATATTAAATATGGGGGGGGGGGCACAGCCTCCCATGTCTCCCACAGAATTTTAATTTATTCACTATTATAAGAAGGTATATCCATTAGAAATGCATTGATATATATATATATATATATATATATCTTTAGTAAAAACTATTGACGTAGCCCCCCACATTATGCTAATAGTTTTCACTAACGATATATATATCAATATATTTCTAATGGATATACCTTCTTATAATAGTGAATACATTAAAATTATGTTGGGGATGTGGGGGGCTGTGCCCCCCACCCCCCCTTATTTAATATTCTCACTCCAGGGTTGCACTGCAGTGGGGCAGGGGCTATATTCTATTTTTGACCAAATGAACTTCGACCAAGTGAGCTTTCAGTGAAGTGAAATGCCTGTAATAATTTTCGACTAAGTGTAATTCGACCAAATGTATGTAATCCATATATATATATCTATAGATATATATATATATATATATATATATATATATATATACACATACATACACACTTATCCCCAATACTGAAACCAAACTTCCAAACAACAAAAAAGCAAGAAGTATAATACCAAACTACCTAGCCAGTGAAGAATAACACCACAAATGCTGTATTTAGCAAATTTAATAAAAACTCTGGAGCCTCGGCATAAACCAGCCTTCAAGGAGTAACAAAATAGTCACCACATAACACTGGTATATATATATATATATATATATATATATATATATATATATATATATATATATATATATATATATATATATACAAACAATTACACTTAACTATATCATTACCGGAGGATTTTTCTTTAAAAGTTCTTTTTAAATAATTAATTGTGCAATTATATAATTAAGTGTAATAGTTTGTATATATATATATATATATATATATATATATATATATATATATATATATGTGTGTGTGTGTGTGTGTGTGTGTGTGTATTCACTTCATAACACTGAAAGCTCAAAACACTGAAACTCAAAACACTGAAAACACATATCATACATATACTGAGTTTAAACAACATAAATCATAGCACTTTCCACCAAGTGTAAGCAGGGGGGCAAGCCCCCCTGCAACCCCCATGTGGGAGGCTGCCCCCCACACCCCCTACTACTTATATATATCAACCCCAAGATTGCACTTCACTGTACTAAGTGGAAATTGCTATGATTTATGTTGTTTGAACTCAGTATATGTATGATATGTGTTTTCAGTGTTTTGAGTTTTCAGTGTTTTGAAGTTTCACTGTTTTGGTCTTCTATATTATGAAGTTTTCTCATTTCCAGTGTTTTGAGTTTTCAGTGTTATGAAGTGAATCCATATATATATATATATATATATATATATATATATATATATATATATGGGACTTCCGCGGTGGTGCACTGGAAGAGGTTCTCCCGTTCGATTCTCGGCTTGGGTTGGGAGTGCCTTCTGTGTGGAGTCTGCATGTCCTCCCTGCAGTCGAGTGGGCATTCGAAAGACATGCGTTGAATGGGCATGCCTTCGGTGAAGGATGGGCGTCGGGCTGGCAACTTGACACCATAAAAAACAACTGCCAATCATTAGCAGACCGTGGTTCCGCTGTGGCGACCCCTAACCGGGAAAAGCCGAAAGACAAACAACAACATAAATATATATATATATATATATATATATATATATATATATATATATATATATATATATATACCAGTGTTATGCGGTGACTATTTTGTTACTCCTTGAAGGCTGATTTATGCCAAGGCACCAGATTTTTTATTAAATTTGCTAAATACAGGATTTGTGGTGTTATTCTTCACTGAAACCAAACTTACCTGCAAACACCACCCAAATACCTGGGACAAAACAAATCTGTATCACAAGCTGATCACCTTGGACACTACAAATTGTACTAATTTAAATGTAGTAGATCCTGTATCTGCCATTGTTTATTTGTAAAAATAAATAAATAAATCAATAAATAACTGAAAAAATTAGTCCAAAGACTAAGACATGTTGTTGATCTACAGAAATGAAGACTGTTTTTTAAACTTTTATAAGTCGAGACAGTATGACAGAAAGATAAGAATGGCCAAATAATGAACACTTGAGGATTCTGTTTAACGCATTCTGGTATATAAAACAACACCAAAACTGACGATTAACACAGCAGTTAGAACTAATGATAATCAAGCAATAACTCATGTTGAGGAGTCGGTATTCAAAAAGTTTGCCAAGGCTAATTTACGAAAACTGAACTTGCTAAATTCAAAAGCCCTGGCTAATAAATACTTAGTTTTCTAC
Organism: Protopterus annectens; assembly: GCF_019279795.1. Classification (NCBI taxonomy): domain Eukaryota; kingdom Metazoa; phylum Chordata; order Ceratodontiformes; family Protopteridae; genus Protopterus; species Protopterus annectens. The sequence continues at coordinate 382,641,424 of NC_056725.1, forward strand.
AATAAAAATTGAATATACAGTTGTACAGCATGCCATGCAATGCATGTAAAAAATGCTTACTTAACAATGTTTATGCCAACAGCAATGTGATATGTATAGCAAAATTTATTCTGGTCAGTGGAGTAGCTGGGGGGGCACTTTTTAGGACTGTCACATTTCGGCACATTTAGTTACAAAAATCTGTATTTTTTCCTTTAAGAACAGCATCAGTAGTAGCAAGAAGTAGCATCAACAAACATGTTGGGCATGCACAGCCTGAATGCCCACACTATTTGAAATTGTGTTTACAAGTGTTTAGCTTCTTCCTGTCCTGTCCGATTGATTCTTCCCATTTGAAATTGCTGTTTAAGTAAGGTAATGTAGCTTACTGCTGCTGCTTTTTGGCATGTTCAATGTACGGAAATTTACGTGTGTGTGTGTGTGTGTGTGTGTGTGTGTGTGTGTGTGTGTGTGTGTGTGTGTGCGCGCGCACGCAAAATGACCAAGTTAGGTATACCTTGTGGTTAGTGTTACTCAGGCTCAAGCCCCGTACTTTAGGTACAAGGAGCAAGAACCTGAATTCTCTATCCATACCACCACTTGTTTATGATCCAAAGAGTTGAGTCCATAGCTCTCAACTGTCCAGATTTTCACAGAATGCTTACCTCATACTTTTGGTCTGTTCCTCTTAAAATTTGTGGTTTTCTGGCAAATCACTGATAGCCATTTAAGTTTCAGTTTTCCTATCTTTCAGGAAACACATGGTAACACAACACATTTAATTCTAGCAACTTTCTAAGATTATACAAGCAATGTTTCAAATGTGCCCCTGGTTTTGTGACTTTGTTCCCCACCCAATAAATTTTGGCTTTTTCCAGATTTCTTGTGATGCAAAGTTAAGAGAGACAGTTGAGTGTCAAGTGGATTTTAAAAAGAGCTGAGAGTTTCAGGGTAAGAGAAGTTTAGTGCTGCTTATGTCAAGTTGGTTTGCATTGTTAGTAGTGCAACAAGTAGTATACTTGCTTTTGATGCACAAGGCTGTGGGTTCTACACCCACAGTATATAGATGCATTGCTGATACTGTACTGTGTTGTACTTTACTGGGGGTGGATACTGCAGTTCTGAGAATGTCCTCCTTTGGAGGAGATACCTAGTAACTATGAACCTGTTATCAGTTTGTCATCCATTCCTTATTGCAATATTACTAGCTTATTTTCTAATGAAACATAGGCAATGTATTCTTTAAGGGCAACATGCACTTTATTTGTAGATGAAACAATGAAATATAAAGCTAGCACCAACCTCTTTATTAGTTACAGATCTCTTTAATGTGGAATTATTTAGATGACTTTTACTTCTGCAGAGATTGTGCATATTTACTGATATTGGTGGACTGTAATGACAGAAGTTTGAGTAGACTTTTATGATGCAAATGTTCTGAATTGGGCAGTTTTGTCATTATTGGTTCCGACATTTTGTTACACTGCGTCCTGGAAAAACATGCTCTAAAAAGTGTGCTGTATTATACAAGGAATATAATTTAATACAATTAGGAAAGTAAATCAAAGGACACATTTATGTTTGCTTGGTCTTAAATATGTCTGCAAGGGGCCTATGATTTCAAAACAGCCGAAAGGTAAACTTTATTCGCCACTGGCCAGATGCATTTTCTTTGAATGTGGGTTTCAATGAATGTGAGTTTCAAGGGTAGAGAATTTTTAATGCTAAATCTGTTTTCGTTGTGAGGCTGTATTGCTTTGTTTAGCAGATGTCTATAAGTAAAGGCTAGACCACAGCTTCTTCAGAGTAAAACCACTTAGCTGCAGCCATAATACTGTTTTCATAATGAAATCATTTAAAATTAAAAATATATATAAAAAAATAAAAACATGTCACTAAGATAAGCAAGAAATTAAGTAAATATATACAGATATTTATGGAAAGTCTAAAGATTATCTGATACAAAATTCAATAACTGGCAAACTAAAGGATTTTATCCTAGTACCAATTAAGATACCTTAACTAGTACAACAGTTTACAAAATAATATATAAATAAATATACTAGTGTTTATACATATATTAGTCAATTAATTCATAAACCTTAACACATAATGAACAAGATCTAAAATTAGCAAGTGTTTTAGCAATGGACCCTTATTACGTTTTTGTCTCAAGTAATTCCTCATTTTTAATATACAAGAAATATTACAACTTTCATTTAATCCTGGAAAACAAAGTTTGTGGTACTGAATCAATGGCCATAAAACTAAAACTATGTCCGTTCTTATTGCAGCAATTACATAATGCCAGGTAAACTATAAACCTAGAAATGCAATTGAGTTTACAATTAATATAATACCTATTGCCACCTATCTGAAAAGTGCTACAATTTTACTGTATTGACAACATGTATTGACAACCGGCCATGGATTCCGCTAACCCTACAGTAAGTAATGCTACTATTGTAGACAATTTAAAAAACTTTGACTCTAATCTTTTAAAGTTAAAAAGACTACAACTTGAAGTTAAATGCTTTAGACAATGCCAGTCTGAAAAATTGATCCCTAAGGGGTTGAGATCTTCTTTCTGCCCTACTGGACTATTTTTTTACCTTGATTTTAATAAGGAGCTGGCATTATTGTTTGACGCTCAAGGCTTACAGTTCCTTGATGTTTTGATTAAGCACTACAACATCCAGATTGACAAACTGACTAAGGAAGTGTCTAATTTGGACACATTATTAAGAAATGACTTAGATTTTGAATGTTACAGGTTTGACTATGCTAAAGTAACTAAGAATAAAAAACTACTGAGGGACAGAGCAGCATATTCTAACAACGCAGCCTATACAAAACTAAGTGGCCCAATTAACACTACTGCCAAAGACTTAATGAATGGGAGACTGGATCAGTATCCCCCTTTGAGTGTGAACAATCCTGATCATGCCCTTGACGATGCAGAAGGACTAAGTCTGAGATGGAGTAATAGAATACAGGACCATATTAACAAAAATGGGCCCCCCTCAGTATGTGAACAATAGACAGTACAACTATAACAACAACTCCAATAATGGGAAATGGAACAAAACCAGAAACTAACACCTCCAATAACTTGTAGTTTTAGTAGTTCTACTGTAACCTCAGAACCAATGGCTGCACCAACTGTCTTGTAACAACAATTTGAAAATATTGACTAATAAGAAAGGAGATTTTAAAATTTACAATTTTTCAAGTGTGCAACTGGACCCCTGTTTAACTGAACTGCTTGCTTATGGGAACACTTTTGTTCCCACAAGGAAATGTAATATTCCCAAAACTATTATAGATTTAAAATGTTTTGTGAGGAAACTCAACCTGCATATTTTCTTTCATAATACTAATATTATGTATGATTGTAAATTAAAACTAGCTAGCACGTTTAACCCTCCTTTACACACTGCGCTAGCATCTTTTGAGAAAACATGTGAGGTTGACATCAGGAGTTTATGTCAAGAAGATAGGTCATCAAAAAAGAGTGTAGAATATAATACCTCAAGTGAACAAATGGAATTTCTCAAACAACTTTGTGCCTCAGCAACTAGAGTTATTAAGCCAAACAAGGGAGGGGGTTTGGTTATTTTTGATAACCACTCCTACATAGAAAAGATGGAATGTATACTATCTGGTCCAGCTTATATTCCATCATCGATTAATGAGATGAATATTTCAAAAACAAGGATCAGAAGTTATTTTAGAGACATGTTCATTGGGGGTAAAATTGACTTAGACACATTTAACTATATTGACATTAATATGCCCAAGGACCCTGTGATCTTCGGTATTCCGAAAATTCACAAAGATTTACACAATCCACCACTACGTGCATTGATTGATGGCCGTCTATCTATTACTTATCCTTGTGCACAACTAGTAGAAACAATCTTAGCTAAATATTTGAAATTAATTCGTCACATATGCAAGGATTCATGGTCTTTCCTTAGCAGCATGAACAACATTGACTTTGACAACTCCTATAATTTCATCACGGTTGACGTGGTTGACCTCTACACATCCATACCACACCTAGAAGCAGTGGAATGGGTTTCTCTTATGCTTAGAGAACTTGGTGCTTCAAAAAATTAGATGGGTATTGTCTCTGAACTTTTGGACATCATATTGACATCTAACTATTTCATGTTTAATGAGAAAGTGTACCTACAAACACAGGTTGATTTGGGAACATCATTATGGAGAAAATCAAGTTATACACTAGGTATCTGCAATAACTCCACCCCCTTTTTAAAATTTACATCCACTTTTTCTACCACTGAAATAGATTACTTAGATGTCAAACTTTCTAAGGATGTTACTAATTTTGAATATATTTCTACAATACATAGAAAACCAACATACTGTAATTCCCTTTTACATTCCAAAAGTTCACATCCTTTTAGACAGAAAAGAGCTATTATTAAAGGACAACTTATAAGAGCAGCCAGGGTGTGTAAGAGGGACACAGCTTTTTATAATGAATGTAACAATCTTGAAAGTATGTTTATAAGTAGAGACTACCCATTAGATCTGTTTTTAGAACTTCTGAGCGAAGTTGACAATAAATGATCGAATGGTTTGTATGTCCCTCTTTTAAAAAGAGAACTATTGAAGTGGATGTTTCTACAACGGCCACTGAAATGGGGGAGGTGGTCATTATACCAGAGAATACTAACAGCAGCAGTGACTTTAAGAGAGCTGACCCCCTTAAAATTAGCTTTATTTCTACCTTCAGTAGTAATTCCCCGGATATTCAATTGATCTTAATGAAAAACTGGCATTTCATCCTTAACAATGAAGAACTATTTGAAAAATTAGGTGATAGACCTAAATTTGTATACAAAAGAGGGAGTAACTTGAAATCTATTCTTGAAAGTAACAATAGGTCCAACGACAATGTTAAACTTAAGGGGTGTATGCAGTGTGGTCTCTGTAAATATTGTCAATACATTAAAAATTGCAGCACTTTCCAGATAGGTGGCAATAGGTATTATATTAATTGTAAACTCAATTGCATTTCTAGGTCTATAGTTTACCTGGCATTATGTAATTGCACAGGGTATATGAGCATTTGTATGCAATAAGACATAGTTTTAGTTTTATGGCCATTGATTCAGTACCACAAACTTTGAGGAGGACCTACTAATATTCTTCTAGAGGTCCGAATTCCTTTTGTTTTCCAGGATTAAATGAAAGTTGTAATATTTCTTGTATATTAAAAATGAGGAATTACTTGAGACAAAAATGTAATAAGGGTCCATTGCTATAACACTTGCTAATTTTAGATCTTGTTCATTATGTGTTAAGGTTTATGAATTAATTGACTATTTTTATTATATGCCATAATTTTTCTACACATATATGTATAAACACTAGTATATTTATTTATATATTATTTTATTTATTTGGTTTGGCTTTTTGTAAACTGTTGTACTAGTTAAGGTATCTTAATTGGTACCTAGGATAAAATCCTTTAGATTGCCAGTTATTGAATTTTGTATCAGATAATCTTTAGACTTTCAACGAGGTGTTTTTTGGGCACCATAAATATCTGTATATATTTACTTAATTTATTGCTTATCTTCGTGACATGTTTTTATTACGAATATATTTTTTTATATATATTTTTAACAGAGGGCATTTTTAAATGATTTCATTATGAAAACAGTATTATGACTGCAGCTTGTGTGTGCATAGTGCGTGGTTTTGGTACAGTGGTTCTTTAAATGTACAATTTCAACCCATGCACATGCACTGTGTGTATTTAATTGTTTTTTTCAAAAGTGGTTTTACTCTGAAGAGAGTGGTGATTGATACGGCTAAAACGCTTTTTTTTTTCATAAAAAAAGCGCTATTAGTGCGTCTTCTGGACTTATTACTTCAACAACTTGCAGCCTAGCCTTTACTAGACTGGGAGGTGGCGTTCTTTTTGTGTTTTAACAGTTTGTCTTTCTGTGGAGTTGAGTCGCTAGATGTCTATAAGTGTTTGTGCTATAAAATTTAAAATAAAAGTTTTAAATGAAATCCAAATAATCATTGTAGGAGCAAAGCATAAAGCAGTATGCACATTACAGTGTTTATGGTAAATGGGGAGAAATAACCAAGTAATGGGACACTGGGAGGGGGAGGGCTGTGTATCAGGGGGGCCCCATTTGTCTGTGATTTTGTGAGGGAGAGGCAAACTGAAAAACAGCCCAGGGAGGCACAAACTCTAGCTACACCACTGTTTCCGGTCTATATTCCTGGATTAGTGACTACTATGTTATTACGACAAAAAGATTCCAGCAGCATAACACATACCATTTACATGCTGCTAATTATTGCTGACTATCTATTTCTCTTTGTCATCCCTGGATTAATGTTCTTTAATGATTGTCACAGTTTTACATGTAAAGCTCCTGAATGCAGCTTGAAGGGCATCTAATCTTTGACAAGGTCTATGACAATAAAATGACAACTTCAGAAACTACTTTTTATGGGTCCACTATGGAATTTCGAAATTTCACAATCCCGACATTCTAAATACCGACACTCAGAACAGTGAGACTGTGAAATCTCGAAATAACAAAAAAAAATAAACAAAATCAAGAATACATCAAAAAAGACGATTTTGCAGGGGAGCAAGCCCCCCATGCACCCCCACACCCCCTGCAACTTAAATATACTAACTCTGAGATTGCACTACAGTGAAAAGAATGTCGATCTCCACTTACAGGTTTTGAGATTTCACAATTCCGATGGTCTGAGCATTGGTATTTAGAACGTCGGGATTGTGAAATTTCGAAATTCCAAAGTGGACCCGCTTTTTATATATTATATTACTATAATGGACCTGTTGACAGATGTTCTGTTCCTGCTTCATCCACCTTTGTGCTACTACTGATCTTCTCCGTATGACTAGGAAAAAAATGCAATTTAGAATTTAAGACAAAATAGCAAGGAGGACTGAATAAGCAGGCACTGGAATGTAGGGTGAGATGTACTGATAGCACAAAAGGAGCTGCGGTCATTCATCTCTCTGCAAGAAATAGTGATGCGATACATCACTTTGAGTACTAAGTGTATTACTGGGGTCTGTATCTGCATAAGAGGAAAGGAAGGAAGCAGGCGCAAAGCGGAAAAAAAAAAACAATAGTATGGTGCAAAAGTAGCAAAATACATGTGAAGAAAAATCGATTAAGGGAGTTCAGTATGTATTTCCAGGTCTATGGTCCTTAAAATGTTCCAGGCATCCCAAAAAATAACTGTTCTGTGCCTCCATAGCTTCTAGACCGAAAATAATTGCCTAACAGAAAGAACAAAATGTCATGCTTTACTGTAGCAGAATAGTAACAAAAATTGCTAAGGTAGCTCAAAAGAATCAATGAAGGTCAGCAGTTAGATTGCTTTCAGAGAAAAACTGCAAGTCTAAAATAGAATATAATTTAAAAATGAGTATGAAAGGTGACTCAGCTGAAAGTATGCATTTTTATAGTGTGTAACCAATCCACAGAACAATCTCTGAGCAGTTAGTGTTTTCAAAACCAGCAAATAAATTTAAGAAAGAGTAGGACAGGCCAAAATAAATTCTGGGTGAATAATAGGGAAATGTAAACTTTCTGTTACCTAAAAATCAGTTAATTCAGCTGACAGAGAAAACCATTAGTCAGGCAAGACAAGCTACTGTATTTATAGTCAATTAGTTACATGGTAAATGAAAAAGCTGGCCTTTCTGGTTGAACATTTCTTATGCAGTCTTTCCTCCTCACTTTTTGTGGACTGAAAATACATTCAAAATACTGTTCATCAATAAATATATAAATAAATAAAAAGGGTTTTAATTAGCCACATCCATTTTGAAGGGTCATCAGTTCTTGACTCATGAGAAACAGAAAAATGTGAAGAGCTAATCAGAGCATGGATGAGAAGAAATGAGGGTAAGTACTGGAACTGACTGCACCCTAAATGGCTGGAGTTTGATTAGTGGCCCAGTAAGCTGGAAGGTAGAGGGAGAGAGGTGGGGTGAGGTGACAGGTCCACTGCACTGCCAATACTGGTCAGCTAGCTGGGGTATTCCATAAGGACTGAAATCATAGGGTCATAGTGTCTGCATGCTGCATGCAGAGTTGGGAAAGCTCTCATAAAGAAGTATGCTTCCATACAGACCTCAGCATAAAACAACCTCTGTCCAATGCAAAGCTGGTGTTAGATGCAGATCTGGAGGGTGACCACTCCTTACCTCCCCACCCTCAGCCTGGGGGGAATGAATGGCTTATGTGGGCTTGGTCCCAAGTCAAGAATGAATGATCTATAGGGCTCATGCTCAGTCTGTAGAGAAGCTGTCTCTTGCCCTCAGTGCAGGAATGAATTGGCCAACTGGTAGGAAAGCATAGGAGCCATGGGTTGTTGGGGGTCATCTGAGAACGAAAAAATAAATTTTTTTAAGAAGATAAATGCTGCCACCTTTGCAAATAATTACTTGAACACACTAGCTGGGAGTTCAGAAAAGCAAGTAATTATATGTCACTCTGTAAACATATCAAATTTAGCTCAACTCAAATGAGGTGTAATCAGATTCCGGAGAGATTTAATAAAACCTGGCAAGTAACAGAAAATAATGCACACATTTTCAAGACACTGATTAGTGGACCTAGCATATGTTTATTTTAAAACTGAAGGCATTACTTTCCTGCCAACAGTAATAACATAAAATCAAAATACCTAAGTGTATGACATGAACTAAATAGTCTGGAAAACTGGAAAACATACTGCCCTCTTAAATTATTCTAGTACCATTTTGTTTTGCCTGTCTTCTTATTCAGTGAAGCTATTTTTATCCTAGAAAAAGCAAGATCTGACAAAATGAAATCTATTTTTTCAGACATAGTGATTAACAAGATTTCATTAGTTTAGTAGTTCAGCAGCTGCAAAAGTTTAATTTAATGTTGCTAATTTCCTGTATGTCATTCTTCTGAAGTTATACCACAGTTTAATTGTTCTCAGTTTTATCTTAGCTGGGTATCCAATATCCCTGGGGAATCGGAGAATGAACCTCCTACAGTGACAGTTCTAAAGCTCTAAAGCAGTTCTGGCAAATTAGCAGCCTTCTGCTACTGAAAACAATGTACTTTGGAGATATGATTTTGCTTGCAATGGATGCTTCATACATTCACTAAAAATAACTGCAAAGAATGTAAGCTGATGCTAGTACTGTGCATTACCACTGGTGTTTGCCACATTAATCTATATCTTGATGTGAAAATAAGCATGTTTCCAAATATAAAAGCATTACTTAGCACACCATAGCCAGTTCCACATTACAGAAGTTACATGGCACAGTCAAAGAACAGGAGAAGGCGGTCTGGGAATTACACAAAATAGTTTGGTCTACATCTTCTTTATAATAAGTACTTGTAACAGCACAGTCTTTTCTTCTCTCTACTTCCCACTCCTGCCTGTATTTTTAGCACTTACGTATATTATGTAGTACTGACAGCACAGCTTGAACACTGCACTTCATTTTAAGTCCAGATCCTTTACCTTTTCATAACCGCATCCTTGGCAAGTTGCCTGTAGTTCAAGAACTAGAGTTATGGTTCCAGTGTTCATACTGTGTGGCCATACAAGGTACTGGGTTCCAAAACTGATCCTCATCTCTTCCTCACCATGCTGTAACCTGTTCTGCACATTTTGCTGTTGCTTATGATCCAGGATCTGAAGACTATTCTAATTGTATGTGAATAACTAAAGTCCATTTTATAATGAGATGAAAGCCTGTACTATTTGTGAGCAGTAACACCCACAGTAACAGAATGTATATAAGGCTGTGGGTTCTATTCCCACACCAGGTAGATAGATTGCTGACTGCAGTGCAGCAGAAGAGGGTGATGCACTTCTGAGAGTCTTGTCCTTCAGATGCGAAGTTAAACTGAAGCCCCAACTAGCTAAGGTGGTGGTATCTCAAGTGTATGTAAAATATCTCATGGTACATACTGAAGAGAGTAGAATCCTCTATTTATATGCAAATTAACTCTTACTTGCAAAAATATTTACATATACATATTTACACAATCATACTCAATGTTCATCCCTATTAGACCCCCACTCCGTTTTCCATACCATCTGATTTTACTTAATATTATTATTAAGATCCATTTACCATTAAACATAATTTCATTTATTCTTTCATTCCATATAACCCATATAACATAAAGTAACTTTTTATCTATTCTTTTAACATATTCTTTACTTCTAGTTTTCTAAAATCCATATTTAATCATATCCATGTTTATTTTATCCACTTCTTTTATATCTTCAAAAATGTTCTTTACATAGTTTCCCCATGACTTTTTTTACTCTTTTGTATTTGAAAAACACACGTTCTACAGCTTCTTCCTCTTGACAATGTAAACATATTCTGCCACTTTTCTTTTTATATGGCACATTTCCTTTTACTGGCAATTTATCTATTACCAGTCTCCACAAAAAATCTTGACATTTTTATACCTTTTATTTTTTTTATCTGTTAGATTTTCCTATGGTTTTGCATAGTAAAGTTTTATCATTTTCTATCTTATTCTATCTTATCAATTTTTATTTTCCGCAAAATTCTTGGCAACATTTTATTTTTTCATTTATACACTCCTTTTTACCACAAACCAACATTTAAAATACAAATATTTAAAATATTTGACTACTAATCCTTCATCTTTTATAACTAAGACTGCTTGACTGTACAGACTGGTCAGTGTTTAGACAGCCTGCTGTGACAAACAACCATGTTGACTTGGACCCATACACTGAGTCGTTCACAGTTTACATTTCTAAGTGTGTGGAGGATGTAATAGACATCAAACTCCTCACCATACGGGCAAATCAAAAACCTTGGCTATCTAGTGAGGTGTACGAGCTCTTGAAAGTAAGAAATGCAGCTTTCAAATCCCAAGATATGGAAGCTTTAAGTTTGGCCAGAGCCAAACTGAACAAAGGTATCAAAGAGGCGAAAAGATCCTATGGCAGAAAAATCCAGTGTCACTTCAGGGACTACAAGCCTACATCAGCTTTATGTGATGTTAGCATCATGTTTCTGAACCAACTGAATTCTTCAGTAGGTTTGATGCCGACGACAAAACAACAGCATGCAGTATCCCTGAAGTCAAGGATGCAGCGGTGCTGAGCTTCAATACAATCGATGTCACCAGAACCCTAAAACATGTCAACCCAAGGAAAGCAGCTGGCCCTGACAACATCATGGGCAGGGTACTAAAGGAATGTGTGATGGAACTGGCTCCAGGACTCACAGACATCTTCAACACCTCACTCCATTTAGCCAGTGTTCTGAAATGCTTCAAGGAGATGACTATAATTCTTCTACCCAAAAACGACAGCGGACAACTCTGAATGACTACCGACCAGTTGCTTTAACCTCGATGGTAATGAAGTGTCAGGAGAGGCTGGTCAAAGATCATATAGCCTCAATCTTACCTGTGACGCTGGACACACTGTAATTCTCATACAGGGCAAACCGCAGTACAGGGAATGCCATCTCACTAGCTCTCCATGAAACACTGACCCGCTTAAAAGGCAAAAACTGCTATGCAAGACTGCTATTCATAAATTTTAGTTCTGCCTTCAACACTGTCATCCCTCAGAATCTGATATCAAAGCTACTTCAACTGGGAATAGACTCTCATTTATGCAATTGGATTCTGAGCTTCCTTACTGAAAGGCCTCAAAAGATTTGTGTCAGAGACAACAGCTCCGGAAGTATCATCCTGAACACAGGAGTACCACAGGGGTGTCTTAAGCCCTCTCCTTTTCACTCTGTTGACACATGACTGCATGGCCACTCATGAGATGAATAGGATCATCAAATTTGTGGATGACACCACTGTTACAGGCCTGGTCAAAGACGGACAGCAGAATGCCTACAGGAACGAGATTGATCAACTACTGGTCTGGTGTGACAGCAACAGTCTAGCACTGAATGTCAGCAAGACAAAGGAGTTGATTGTTGATTTCAGAAGATCTCAAGTACACACAAACCTCTAGTGATGAAAGGGATGACAGTGGAAAGGGTCAAGAGTACAAAGTTCTTGGGTGTTCATATCACAGAGAACTTATACTGGTCAGTCCATGTATCCAGCACAGTCAAGAAAGCTCAGCAATGCTTGCACTTTCTAAGGAAACTTAGGAAGGAAAAATTACCAACCTCCATACTTCAGACCTTTTATAGGGGCACCATTGAAAGTGTCCTGACCAACAGCATTGCAGTGTGGTATGGGAGCTGTAATAATCAGGATCGGAAGGCTCTCAATGGAGTTGTAAGGTCAGCAGAAAGAATCATTGGCACCTCCCTTACACCTCTGGATGATCTACACAAATGCCGGTGCATCGAAAGGGCCAAAAAAGATTTCCGGCAATCCAATGCATCCCGCCAATGGTCTGTACACTCACCTATCCTCTAGCAGGAGATACAGAAGCCTGCATTGTAAGATCACCAGATTAAAAAACAGTTTCTTTCCGCTCTCCATTAGATTGCTGAACTCTTGGAAAAACAAACCATGCTGTCTGTTACATACTAGCCTATCAAGGGGCTTATTTTATGGATGTGCAATAATTAAGTGCAATACTAAGGTAGCTCACCTACACTCTGAAGGACTGTAAAGTGCAATATACGAACTGTGCAATAATTCAGTCTAATCATAAATATGCTGCTATTGTTTCAATTTTTATTTTACTTTGACAATATTGCCTTCATATTGTTCCTTGTCTTCCTTGTCTCCTGTTCTGGGACGGGTGTGGATCACTGCTGTCCTATTTTACTTACAAATTTCTACGTATTAAATTTCTACTGTGATATTTTATTAATTTTTCTCTGTTTATATGTGCAACTGTTTCCTGCATTGAGAACGAAGCATTGTAATTTCTTTCAGCTACACTGCTGTGTAGTTCTGAATGACAATAAAGTTTTCTTTGACTACAACTTGACTTTGATTTAAATTTACCCTAACCCTCCTTCTTCTTTATTTACATACAAAACTCCTCTTTTTACTGGGTTTAATCTAGAAACCCATATAAATGAAACATAGATCTGCAGTAATTCATTTTCAAATGTATTTATTTTAATTATCTATTTATATTTGTTTACCGGTAAAGTCTGACTGAGACAAAAAGGCCAATTTTCAGCGTAGGCCCAGGAAGTAAAGCTCCATTAACACAGTAATTATAACAAGAGTATTACATTATATGTATATGCAAGCATAGGTGAAATACATTGTGCAATACATGTTATAGACATGACTGGAGCAGATAAAACATACATAGCATTAAATGACATACATTTTACAAACAGTAGAAGACATGCACTCATGTATAATAGGGGAGGAATTAGCCTGAAGGATATCAATAGAGACACAAGCTTGAATCTGATTACTTACTGCTATACAATGGAGAGATAGCCTGGATAAGAGCAGTTAGGCTGGGTCCTGGAAAAGAGAAGAAAAGGTAAAAAAAAAAAAGGCGGGGCTTGATAAGACAGAGAAGACTAGCATGTGAGGGTAAAAGGTAGTAATGGGATGGATCTATCCAGGCTTGGTACAATAGCAGAGCCAGTTGTTGGTGAGGTGTTCCTTAAGTCGTAGTTTAAAGTTGGAAGTGTTGGGGGTGTTGATAATTGTTTGGGGTATGGACTTCCAGTATCTAGATATTTTGTTTGATATCAGTCAGTCCCTGTAGCTATTGTTGGATTTAATTACATTGAGTAGGATTTTGTTAGTAGACCTTGGGGATTGGCTGCAGCAGTAGGAGCGAATAAGGTCCCTGAAAGCGGGACAGTTGTTGAGATGTCGAAAGACACTGTGAGTGAAAGTTAACTGGTTGTAGATTAGAAGATTAGGTATTTCAAAACATTTTAGTTGTTGAAGTGAAGTGCAGTGGTGTGATCTATAAGGGAGGTGTGTTGCAAATTTTGATATTTTGTTGTAACAGGATTCACATTTATTTAAACCCGTGACTCTTATTTAAATCAACAAATACTGCTGGCAACATAAAAATATTTTCTAAGTATGCTATTTTTCCCATCAGTGCTGAATTTATCAAATAAGTCTTTTTTTTCTGAATGATAATTTACATGCTCTTCAGAAAAGACAGGTTTGTCCTGTTTCTTCTAATGTCTTTTTACCATTGCATTCTACTTATTATATCTTTACTCCCAATTTTAATAGCTAACACAGAAATTTCATTCATTGTACAATATATAACACCTATCTTTACTGCATCACCTTAACCTTTACTTTTCTCTTTATTTAAAGCTATCCCTATCACCACTAGATACTCATTTGTGCAAATTATTACTTCTTTTATCCAAATGTTGTTCTTTCAATTACTATAGCATATAAATCTATTTGTATTATCTTTATTGTCTGCATATGTTAACAGAACTGGTATTCTTAACGCTTCAGGTGTTCTATACCCTGCTGCCTTCATTTTGTAATTTATTTCACATACTATCAGATTTACAACTAATACAAAGAGTGTACAATTCGGCAGACATTTTATTTATTTATTTTACATTTGTTAACCGGGTTAGTCAGGCTAAGCTTTTGGCTCATTTTCAGCAGAGACCCGGGCAGAAAAGCTCCTCAGGACTAGCAAACAATTTATTACATTTTAGTAACATAGTAGTAAACAAGCAGCTATAGGATCTTACAAGCAGAGACCTGGATGGAGAAAAAGCTTCTCAGGCAATTCAAATTATACAGAGTATTAACAACTGGCAGACAAGTATGTGAGTTGTTACAAACAAGGTTTTAAACAATTAACAGAAGAAAATGTGACTAGTTACAATATTATTTAAGCTGCTTAGAGCAAAATGAGTTAATAGTTAGGCCGATGCTTATTTAAAGTGGGTAGGATCTAGTTGTATAGGAGTTTGGAAACAAGAAAGGAAAGTAAGAATGGCTAGTAGGGGAGGTAGAGTATAGGAGACAGACTAGACTGTAGGTTGTTTTGAGAAGGTAAGAATTAAGAGTGGTTGGAGATAGAGGAAGGGAAGAGGTAGAAGAGGCAGGGGAATAGTGTAAGAGATACATTAAGAGTGAGGTGGTGAAATAGGTAAAAGGATGGTGGTTTCAGGGTGGTTAGCTACAGCAGCAAGACCACTTTGTTTTTAGGTATTTCCTTGTGGCTAGTTTGAAACTTTTGCTATGCTGGAGGAATTTTATTTCCAAGGGGAGTTGGTTCCAGGATGTAGCTGGGTTATAGTTATAGAGAAGGCAGCCTATTTTGGTTTTGGGTTTGCAGATGTCTAATAATTCTTGATTTGAGCTGCGTAGCGTCCAAGCAGGGGAATATTTGGATATGATAGTGGAGAGGCTGGGGCAGAAGGAGGGTAGATAGAGGATAGAGCAGATGATTTCTAGTTGGTATAGTTGGAGCAGCTGAGGGAATTCTAGCCAGTCTAGTTGCTGTAGTGCTAAGCAATGGTGTGACTTGTAGGTTTGGTTAACTGCAAATCTGGCGATCTTATTATAGGTAGTTTCAAGCTTGGAAATAAGTGTAGAATTTAGGTTTGTGAATATGTGGCAGCTGTACAGGAGTACTGGGAGTAATAAAGCCTGGGAGAGAGTTATTTGGGCAGTGTTAGTTAAGTATTTCTTGCTAAGGAAAAGGTGTCCAAGTTTCTGATGAGTTCTTTTTACAGATTTAGTAATATGGAGATCAAACTTAAGCTGATCATCTATTGTAACACCTAGCAATTTAGAACTAGATTCAGCTGAGATGATAGTGTTGTTGCAGGATAAGATGGTAAATGTACTTTTGAGTGTGGTGATGTTTTTAGGGAGGAAAAGTAGGAGCTTAATTTTTTTTTGGATTAAGTATTAGTTTGTTATCACTAAGCCAAGTCTCAATCGTGTGGAAGGATGCCTGGGTAGTTGAGTGGTGGTCAGTTGGGTTTTCAGCAATGGTTATAACAGTTGAGTCATCAGCATATTGCACAAGAGATGATGGGGACAAGAGGAGTAGAGCAAGTTGGTGAAAATATTGAAGAGTAGTGGTCCAAGTATGGACTCTTGGGGGACTCCCATTTGCACAGTGAGAGGGGAGGATAGTGCAGAGAGCCATTTAACTGATTTCTGGTGGGTAGAGAGATAGCTGAAGAACCAGGACATAGTAGGGGGTGAGAAATGTAAGTTAGTGAGTTTAGCTAGAAGGAGTGGGTGAGAGACAGTGTCAAAGGCTTTAGAAAAGTCAAGGAATAGGCATGAGACAAGTTTGTTGTTATCACAACCAAGGAAGACTATATTGATGAATGATATGAGTGCAGTAGTTGTACTATGCTTGTGAAGGTAATGCACTACCTGCTTGTGAATGCATTTCTCTGGGATTTTTGAGAGTGGAGAGTATGGCAATCGGTCTGAAGTTGGATATGTCTGAGGAGTTGCCCCCTTTGTGAATAGGTAGAGTAAAGAAATTCTTCCATACAGTGGGGACATAGGATTCAGAAATGCATCGGTTGATTAAGATGGATACAGGATAGGCAAAAAGTTCAGAGGCAATCTGCAGGAAATAAGAGGGTAGCTTCTCAACAGATGGGGAGCAAGGTTTAAGTTCAAAGAGTAATGACTTTACATAGTTAGTTGATACTGCTTTTAGACAGAAGGAGTTATGAGGATTTGGAAGAGGTATAAAGTTTGTGGGGGTGCTAGTGTTGTTTCTGGGGAGAGAGAATTTATTATGGAGGTTATTGAGTTTATAAAATGACTGTTAAATTTATTGGCTATATCTTCAGGTGTTGCACTGGGACATGGGTTAGGAGAGGAAGGGTTTCCTGGATGAAGAGTCTGTTTAATAGAGCTACAGAATTTCTTTGGGTCTGATTTAAGAGTAGAGGGAGGATTGGCATAGAAGTTTATTTTGCCATAATGGATGATCTTTTTTATTTTATTTCTGAGTTCTTTATATTTCTGAAGAAGAGAAGGGGTCCTAGTTTTAGTCCACATTTTCCAAGTCCTGTCCCGGTCTTTCATTTGGGTTCTGGTAGATTTAGTGAGCCAGGGAGCAGTATTAGATTTGATTCTGTGATTGATTTGTGTGAAGAGGAGCAAGGGAGTTAAGAATGTTTAGGAATGTAGTGTTGAAGGAGTGGACAGCTTGATCTAAAGGAAGAGTGGTGAGGTTAGACCAGTTAATTTTGGAGAGTTGGTGAATAAAGGAGTTAGGACAGAAATGAGAAAATAAGCGGGTGGTAATAAATTTGTTAGGTTTGTTAAGGTAGGCAGTATGTCTAGTAACTGTTATAGGGCAGTGGTCGCTGATGGCATTTGGAAGGGTTTGGGAGTTATGATGGTTTTGAGGGTGGGAGACAAGTCAAGAAGATAGCTAGGTAGGTGAGATTTATTAACATAGGTTGGGGTTGTGATTAGCTACTCAAACCCATGTAGGTTTATACAGAAAGTAGTGTTGGGAGCTTGTATTGTAAGCCAATCAATATTTACATCTCCCGGTATAATTATTTCATTGTAGATGGTATTTGAGAGGTGAGATAGGATGTTCTCAAGTATGTTAATATTATCACCAGGGGGAATATAGATTGCTGCGGCAGTTATGGTGTTGAAACTGTTAAGTTTGAAGTTGGTCAGTAGGAGTTCAGCTGGTGAGAAGGAGGGCAAGTCTAGTGTGGGACTGATTTGGGAGAGACAATTGGAGTAGAGTATGGAGACTCCTCCTCCTTTTCTTTTAGGTCGATCTGATCTAAGGATATTATAGCCAGGACGGATGATTTTGCTGTCCAGATGGTGTGGTTTTAACCATGTTTCAGTTAGGGTAACTATGTCAGGGGTATAGTTAGCTATCCAAGCACGGAGTTCTTGAACTTTATTTACAAGGCTCCTGACATTGATACAGTAGAATTGTACTTGTTTTTGTGGGGTGGAGGGGTTGGCAGGTTTAGATACAGGAGGGTTACTGTTCAGGGTAGTGTCTGTAGGGCCTGGGTTAGGATGAATGTCACCAAATAGAAGTAGATGTTTGAAATGGGGTTTTAATTTGAGTAAGAGTTTTTGTTTTGTTTTAAAGGGGAGGGGGGAGATATTTTTATTTTAGGAATGGGAGTGGTGGGGGGAAGGATGGAGGGACCAATTAGTAGATAGGGTTGTGGTGTAGTATTTGAGTTCAGTGGTGTTTGAGGGATGTAAATAGGGAGTAGGTAATTGTGAGTGATAGGAGGTGAGGTGATAGAGTATAAGGAGTAGAGAAGGTAAGAGTATAGTTTGAGTTGTAAGAGACATGTCACTTTATGGGATGTAGAACAGAGGATGAGAGGAAGGGGTGGGAGTAAGGTATAGTAGTCTTTGATAGTGGATAGTAGGTAAGTGTGGGGAGGAGCAAAAGAGGGAGGTAGTATGACATCTCTGTCTTACACCACTCTTCATTTGTAGCTCTTGACTTAACCAGCCATTTATAGGTATTTTTATTTTATTATTATTATATGCTGACATACATAATATCCTAACTTTCTCACTTATATTATTTCATTATTACCCATAAGATTTCATATCTAATCATGTCAAATGCCTTATTAAGGTCCGCTATCATGATTTTCACTTCTTTTCTATTCATAACATCATCTACAGTTTCTCTGTCATTAATAATTCTTGACAACCCCTCCTCTGTATACTATATATACTGTTTTCCATAATATTTTCCATTTTAGTTTCAAATTTGTTTTGTACTATTTTCATAAAGATCTTATAGTCATTATTCATTACTATCAATTTCCAGCTTTTTAACTATCTTCCTTCCTCCATACGAAATTAACTGTTCCACTACATAACTCTTTATACATACAACCTTCATTTAACCATTCATTCAAAATCTTTAATTTTTGCCAGTCCTTTACATTTTTATACATTTTATACCACATTCCATCTGGTCCTGCAGCCAAATCTAAATTTACTTGTCTTAATACTTTATCTAGTTCATTTAAAGAAGTTTCATTTCCAACTCTTTATTCTCTTTTTCTGTTAATTTTTTACTTTTCATGTTTTTTCACTACTTTCATTTTTCTTCAAACATTCTTTGTACACATTGTACTACACTATTCATAATCTTTTTCTGAGTTTTCTATTTTTTCTTTTGCATTTTTTATTTCTCTCATTAGACTACCTTTGCTAATCTGCTTAAGTAACTCAATACTTCTCTTTTTCCTTGTAAAAGATATCTTTGCTTATATAAAAATTCTTGAATTTTTCTTGATTTCTTTCATATAATTCTTTTTTCTTTGTCAAAGTACTTTCTATCATTATGTTCTAAATCTTTCAATACACCAATCTACGTTCTTTTATATTTTTCTTTCTCTATCATTCTGACATTATATTGCCACAGCAAGAAAACATTTTTTTATATTTTTCCTTAAATATCACCCATGATTCAGACCAATCTTTATAAAATGTTCTCATAGTAATATGATCTTTCCATAACTGTATTACTAATGTCTTTCCTTCATCATTCCATGCTTTCTCATTTATTCTTTATATGCCTTTGCCTATTTTATATATTCTTTGCTTTCCTATATCTCTAGCCATATTACAAGATGATCAGAAAATCCTGTTTCAGCTACCCTCCTTCTCCTATAACCAAACCTTCTGATACTATAAAACAATCTATTTTAGTTCTATACATACCCCTTTTGTAAGTCCATGAATTTTTGTCCTAAAGATTTAACTTGCCACATCTTATAACTTCTAACATTTTTCTTATATCATTTCCTTTCTTTTTATGCTTGCCTCTTAAATCACAATTAAAGTCTTTTGTTGTTATAATATTCATATTTACCACAAACAACATAGTCTAAAATCCAATGAAATAAGCTTTCCCCTTCTTTGCAATTAGTATAACCATATAATGTTATAATTCTATATACTTGTTCTTTACATTTTAGATCTACAGTGGTTAATCTTCATATTTTTGCTGAAGTTACATCTAATATCTATACCATATAACATTCCTACAGAATATGGCTATTCCAGAATATTTCTCATTTCGTAAATTCCAGATGATCTTTTCTCCCCATATTTTCTCTGTTTGTAATCTTTCTTCATTTGTTAAAACTCTTGTGTCTTCTAACACAGTTAAATTTACATAACACGTATTACACCGCTCCAAAATTCCTGTTCTTCTTAATATATTCTTTATACTATTCAAATGTATGGAAAGTACTCTAAAATTTCCATTTTCCCCTTTCCTTAGATTCATGGTTTCTAATTACTGGGCTATATTTCTTAATAGGTTATTCTAAGCCTAGCTAACTTCTTTCCCAAAGGTGAGAATTAAACACTGTACCTTGCACCTGTGAATCAAACACCTTAACCATTATACTGACACCCAATAGTTAGCTGTATATATACTCTTTTTCATCCATTTTCTTTCTTTTTTCTTTTGTACTTATCCTTTTAAACTTTTTTCTGTCTTTTACTCTTTTACTTATAGAATTCTTTTTTTCTTTTTACTACCTCACAATTTGTCTTCATCACTTATTTCAGAACCTTCTTTTGTGTCCTCTTTATTATTTTTTCTTGTCTAATTTTTCTTCTATTTGTACTACTTATAGATCGGTTCATAGGTGTTTACTAGGCTAAAGACCACAAGGGCCTTTTTAAGCCTAGCCATGCATCCCAAATCTCTGACAAGTTCTGATACCCTTGATAAGTGTATGCATGGGTCTGGAAGATGAACCATTTACAGATTACCTGTGTCCATTACAGACATAGGTGCCAAACCAGGCATGAATTTCCAGTTTCCCATCCAATTGTCCCAGTTGCACTTGAACTGGGTTAGGGAGGAACTCTGTTTCACATGGATGGGGAACCTGTTCCATAGACAGAGTAGTCTCTGGGATACATATCTATCTCTCCAGCAGGATCTGGTTATATCACAGACAAGACTAAGTCTTTAGAAGAGGTAATCCTGGTGCTGTTTGTCTTGTGGATATGCAGGAGGGCCATCAAAGTGGGGTCTGACAATGCCCTGTATGTCAGGCATAGATCTCCCCTCAAAAGTCTGTAGGAGACAGAATATAGGGATAGGCCTTGAGGCAGTCTGCATAGGACATTTTACTTACGCTCTGTATTCTTGTAGTAAGTAACCTCTGTGGATGTTCCACTTGTTGGACATGCCTGGTTAGGTGCATATCAAAGGTGGCATTGTATTCGATAGGTCTGATGAATGCCAAATACAGTGGAACAATGACTTCCTTGGACTTAGATGCCACATGCTTGTTTATAAGCTGCGGAACATAGAATGATTTCCTCACCACTGTAGACACGTAATGATCGAAGGCTAGATTACTATCTATGTGTGCCCTAAGTCCCTGACTACTGGGTCAGCTCTAAGGAGTGTGTTGCCAATATGACAGTTGCCAGGGATGGATGACTTCCCGATATTCTAACATTTCTTTTATTTCTTCATTTCCTTCTCTTTCTTTTTCCTTTGTCTTATTTTCATTTTTGCAATGCACCCATAAATGTCCAATTTGGGTACATTTATACATTTCAATTCACATTTTTTTTTTTTTGCAAAAAGCCTTATTGGCCCACAAATATAACATTTTCTTGTGTCTACTTGTCAGAGTTGTTACTTATCAAATGCCCTTCTTTTCCACAAAAAAAAAACAAAAAAACAAACAAAAAAAAACTTTATTTTGGGTTGTCCCCAGTATTTTATGACACTGCCATTCTCCTCAACATTGATCATGCTTAGTATATGTATGAGTTTTTTTTTCTCTTTCTATTTTAACACAATATTACAGTCCCAGCCACCAGTCCACAAACCCCTTTGGCCATAAATGTTTGCATTGTCCAGTAAGTACTTCCTTACATAACGTTTTTAAATCTCTTTTCAAAGTCTCTCTTTCTACCTCTGTTCAAGTTGTACATCAATTTTCTTTTTAGTGTCCCTGTTACATTCTTTTATCACATACAGATTCCATGGTTTACAGTCTTTCTTTTTTTTCATATTCTCCAAGAAAACATTTCCATTGAAAAACAGTCTCAAATATAATGTCACAAACTGTCTCTTTGTTAATAAGAATAAATACTCTGACCTCATGTCCTTTTACACCCAAAGGAGGTATTAAATTGTCCCACACTTCATACCTATCCATTTCTTTGTCTTCTTTACTTGGAATCCTTACCATTTACTTCTGTTTCACATTTTCTTCTGCCTTCTTTTCTGCTACTCCACTTTTTGCCTTCTTTTATTTTCTCTGCATATGTCTTCTTTTCCATCTCACCATTATTCTTCAGGATTGTCTCTGCATTTTCCTTTAGTATTTTCTCCATAATGTTCCCCCAGGAAACAGTTCCTTCATTTTCTGGCTCACTCTTCATCACCATTTCTTTAAGTAAATCATCCACAACCCTCCCAACTGGAGAGTTGTAATTATACATTCATCATTTGCTGACTGATCTCCATCAAATAGATTTCTTTGAAACATTTCCCCAGAATCCTGCACACGTTCTCTGGTCTGGATATATGCTTTCTCCTCCATTTCTTTCACCACTCCATCATCTCCTCTCTGCACTTGCCTCCCTGTTTCTTCGGGCTACTTTTGTGCCTGGAATGGAAACAGGAAGTGCTCCTCCAAAATGGGTCCCACTCACAATAGGTGAAGTTCACACACACGCTGGCCAAATTTCCCTTAAGTAGAACAAATATCACCTAAGGTCTCCCCTGAAATGAGGCTGCTAGCCTAGAGGGAGTAACTTAGAAAGGATAAATACATAAAATAAAAATAGCATCAGTGCATGTTTACAATAAAAAACTGTTGCACCTTTCATTATGCTATTATCCTTTTCATATTCATATTCATCTGACAGTTAGTGTATATCATTGTATGTAACTGTTAAATGATTATGCCAATGGCCAGGTTGGTGGTTGAAAAGCACCTTCGGACCATCCAACCTACCTAGTTAAAAACAAAAAAGAAGTTATGTACTCACTATAACATTATATGTGTGTTGTCCATCTCGCCTTCATTCTGTAGTGGTTGGGTTTAGAACTGATCCTTGGTTCCAAATTGGCCGTTTATAAAAGCTCAAGGTCTTCAAGTAGCTCTTTGCTTACACCCTATCCCATGATGCCCTAGGGAATTCCCCAGATCTTGTTTGCTGGTATAGTAATACATATATATATATATATATATATATATATATATATATATATATATATATATATATATATATTGTTGTTGTATCTTTCGGCTTTTCCCGGTTAGGGGTCACCACAGCGGAACTCTGGTCCGCTAATGATTGGCAGTAGATTTTTACGTGCCGAGTTGCCAGCCCTGACGCACAACCTTCAATGAAGGTACACCCACTCACGCATTTCTCCACACAGAAGACGCTCTAGCTGAGAATCGAACAGGACAACGTCTTACTGTGAGGTGACAATGCTACCGCAGCACCACCACCGTAGTATATATATATATATATATATATATATATATATATATATATATATATATGTATATATATATATATATATCAAGAAAGTCAGGTAGCAACCACTACACCAGTTTATTAAGCACTTTCATCAGCAGTTAGCCTCACGACTTCATCAGAATAATAATTCAAATGTAAAACACTCCATTAAATTCATACCATAGTATATCACATGTTACATATTAAAAACTTCATAGGCTGAAACCCTAGTCAATCACATTCTTGACAATGGAAATAAAAGTATACTAAAATTACAATTCTTCTAAGGCAAGCAACAACCTCCTAATACATTGGATTCCCTATTAATAAAATTTCATCACTTTAAATTAATTATAGAACATATGCCTGATCATAAAGACAAACTGGTAGCAAAATCTAAATATGAAATCCGGACTTACATTTTAAAAAACTAGAGATGGATACCATGTCATTCAGACTGGGTGTGTGTATGGCATCACATCTGAGCTGCCATAGCAGCTCCTTGTACTAGAGAAACAGATCAATCGTCCCTCCCCTGCTACCTTCTTTATACACTTGTTCTAGGACAGAGAACTTAAAATGGTGTTGTGGGAACTCGGTCATATGTTTGGCCAGGGAATTGTCAAATTGCCCTTCCTGATATCATAGAGGTCTTGATATATGCATTTATTCAAACTGTTGATCATTTTCCCAATATAAAATTGGCCACGTCTGACAAATAGTTATATATACTAAACATTTACTGAGGGAATTAAACCTCTGTTTCAAATATACAATGCCATGTCCCCTTATGTAAATGTTGTCACTTTCAATGATGAACGGGCACTGTGGACAGCATCCACATTTTTTCATGTGTCCCTTTGATTCATGTGACCTATTCCTTTCCAGCAAATTCTTAATACACAAATCTCTTTTGTATACAACACGTTTTTTCCTTTATCTTCTTTTTACAATTGATGTCACTTGTTAATATGGTCCAATTGTTGTAGACATACACACACACATATACACATATACATACATACATTTTTACAACTTACAAGGCAAGAAGAGGGTCAGAAAATTAGATGCCAAATAAAAACACCTCGGTCTTCCAGGAGCCAAAGGCTAGGGGAAGGAGGGTGGGATGTAAGAATGAAGGCGAGATGGACAACATACATGGAACATTATGGTGAGTACATCATTTTTTATGTGATGTTGTCCTATCTCACCTTCATTCTGTACTGGTTGGGACAGTGTCCCTAGCACCATCTTTCTTGAGTGGCTCAAGGGAGAATATTCTTCAGAACAGTGGACCCAAAAGAGGCCCTGTCCCTGGAGACCAAATCTACTCTGTAATGAATAATAAAGGTATGAGGTCTTGCCCATGTTGCTGTAGCACAAATGGCAGTTTAGCCCAAAAGGCAGAACAGGTAGATATAGCTCTGGTAGAATGACCTCTTACTTTGTCAAGAAGTTGTTTGTTTTGTGATTTGTAGGTAATTTTATTTATTTATTTATTTATTGACCGGGAAAGTTCACTGGGCCTGGAAGAGCCCATTTTCAGTGGAGGCCTGGGGAGAAAAGCTCCACAAAATTAAAATTAACATACAAAATATATACAAAAGATTTAAATACAATGTTGATACATAGAAATTAGGATACAAGGTTGCACATAAAAACACAAGTTTAACAGTGATATCATTTCATTAATTACAAAGGTCTTAATCTATGAGAGAGAGAGAGAGAAAGAAAGAAAGAAAGAGATAGGTTAGTACACCGGATGATGTCATATGGGAAGTTACTGTCACATGGGAGAAAGTAAGTAGAAGTGGCAAAATGTATGAAAGTCAGCTGTGAACAGAAAAGAAGGATGCACAGTATCTGAGTTAAAAACATGAGAATAGGTATAGTAATGTGTTCCAAGGATTTGTGCCTCTTTCCTCTCCTCAGTGATGGGCACACAACTCCTATCTGCTTCTGCCATCAAGCACCTGAGATGCTATTCAGACTCTGGTCACCTGGGTCAAGTCAGGCCTTTGTCCATCTACATCACTGATGCAAGCAAAAGTTGGCCTATTTTAAGTATAAATAGTCATTTGTTTTCTTGGTTTGCCAAAGTAATTTGGCTAGTGGTAGTGTACTGTAAAGTGGGGAAGAGGATGCTGGCATTCAAATGCATCCTCTATGCCTCTTTCCTGGAAAATATGATGCATGCATGCTTTTGTGTGCAAAATAATTCTGGGTAAGTTTCAATTTCTGTTAGTAAGACTGTCCCAGAAAGCAATGTGCTCAGTCTAAGGTTGGTGAAATCATGCAGAGGTGCAGATTATAAATCCAATCTGCACTGTACATTGTAAAGCTTCTAGTATCCTAAGAGCAATAGATATGATGTACGTACACTGAGTTGATGACTTTGTATATTTTGAGGCAGAAAAGGTAGCAAAGTCTGTGTTAGAAATATTCAGCAAGGTAGTTCTTCCCTGAGAAATACTGACAGAGGAGCTAACTTCACGACAGACCTGCTGACCTTTTAGCAGGATTGCTGCATGTAAGGCAGATAAAAATCACCTCCATCACCATCAACAAATGGCATGGTGAACAGGTATAACTCTACTCTGTTTAGAGCACTTGAAGATAAATTTAAATGGTAAACCAACAAGTAACTACTCCATCTCTTTTTGGAGAGGGATAAATACCTATTCTGTCTCTTTTTTGGATGCAAGGTGGTGTTCTAAGAATCCAGAGCATTTTTGCAATTCATGCTACAGTAAGACCACAAGTTGAGGAGGCCTCTCTCATCAATTCATAATGAGTGGGAGAGTGAATATGATTTCCAAAAGGAGACTATTGTACAATACATACTAAATTTCAGGATCTTGGTCCTGTGGCAGTCCCATGAGCTCCTAGCACAAGCACAATAACAACAAAAGGTTTGGTACAATATGACAGCAGTAGCCTATGAGTATACAGTTGGACATAAAAAGCAATCCTGCTTAATCCTGTTCACCAGAATAAGTTGTGGGCAGCATGTGGTGAAACTTTCATTGTTATACAAAAATAAGAGAATCTTGACTATCTGGGTGCTGACAGACAGAAGACAAAAATTAATTCTACTATGTCAACATGATAACAAGCTACTACTTAATATATGCAATAGGTTGCAAGAAGAATCTGAATGGGTCTGGTTGTATATCTGCTCAGTGAGAGATGCTAACAACTCAGTGGGTACAGAAGTATTGCCATAGCAGTTATCCATCCCTTACACATGTTCAAGAAATCAAAGAAGTACTAAAAGAACATGTTCAACATACTAGGGAGGTGTTGAGTAAACTGGATCAGGAGGATTAAATGATGAGGCAAAGAAATGGTGGGTAAAAATATCAAAAGAGCGGTACCCTGTTACTAAAAATATAAAGACTCTTTTAAAACAAGAAACTGGGTGAAGGCAACTTAAAATGCACATTTTAACCAAAGTTTCATCTCTTAATGGTTCATCAAGTAAATCCCAGTCAACACTGTGTAGGTAGAAGCCTGCAGGCAAGAGTCCAACGGCCGGGGACATAAGCTTGGTCCAGCAAAGCCGGTGATGGTCTCTCAATGCAACGTGTGTTGGATTCATGCACATATTGGAGAAGATTGGCTTTCTGTGGATCTACAGGTGCCCACACCAGCCACAAGGGGTCAGAGTGAGGGCCACAAGGAAATAAAAGCCCTCATGCTTCCAGAATAACAGCTCAGCAACTGGCTTTTCCCTCACAAAGAATGAATGGGCCAGAAATTATTCTTTTCTAGAGATTGGCCACTAGATTCCAAAGAGATGATGGTCACCCGGCAGCAGAAATACAAAAAAATAATCCTTACTTAGCCAGTAGCTTGATCCTTTTCCAGAAGTATGTAACTGTGGGAAAAAATCATATTCTGAAATGCATGCTGAAGCTCCAGGAAATCTTGTCTAGGATTTTTTAGAGACAGACTGTTGAGTCACTTTCTGTTCTATCTGCTAGGGAACCAGTTACTGTATTCTTCTGCTGCAGTATGCACAGATAAACACAGTTCAACAGTATTATATTAACTGTAAGTACTCTGTAAAATTTATACTGATCCCCAAAGACTTGAAACCTAATACCAGTCAGGGCACTTTTTATCTTCAGTTAAAAGTAGTTAAGGTCTCGTTTAGCTAAAAGCACCCATCTGCTTAAAACCTTTGTTTTAACTTCCTTAGGCAAGAATATTTCTGTTTGCACATTACTTTTCAGGTGTAATGTGCATCTTCTTTATTCCACGTACAGAATATTATTTAAAATTTCATACATTGGTAGCTGATGATTTATTTATTAGCTTAAGAGTAGGCATGACGAACAGGTGAAGTAATTGTGGGCATCCACCCTTCAAAGGGTTTCTGCTCAAGTTACTTTTACCATTAAAGTATTCATGGATTACAATATTTTAAGACAAATGTAACTTATGTTCTTGGTTTGCCAAAGTAGTTTGGCTGGTGGCAGCACACTGTAAACTAGAAAAGAAGGTGTCAGTACTGGAAAGTTATCATCTACCCCCCCCCCACAGAAAATACTGTGTGTGTGTGTGTGTGTGTGTGTGTGTGTGTGTGTGTGTGTGTGTGTGTGTGTGTGTGAGAACAAAAAGATGTGGGACAAGTTTCAATTACTGTTGGTAAGACTTAGCACTGGGCTATGTTTCAAGTGGGCAAAATCATGGAGACGTCAGTGATTTTAACTTAAATATGCATCTGGATAGTGTAAAGCTTATTTGGGTGTAGCAAATATTGGCTATCACCCATGGCACACATGTCCATTTTCTATATGCGCTTAAGGCCAATCACCCTCCAATATTCAATGACTCAAAGCAGTGTGGATTCACAGAATACACTCCTGCTAATATCATACATCTGGCATACTACCAGAGGTATGAATTTAAAACCCACAGTCACTTACATGTGGAGGCAGTGGTAGTATTCAAAACCCATACTACTGCCCATTCATGACACATATTATCTTTATCAGAACAGCAGAGATGTTAATAATATGAGACTAAATGTAATGCAATCTGATAACCATCTGGAGAGAGTGGTCTTAGCAAGTGAAGCACCTTTCTTGTAGTCTGAGAAGGACACAAATAATTGGTCAGTCTTTCTAAAGTCCTTTGTTTTGTGCAAGTAGAAATGTAATTGCCTATGTACATCTAGTTGCTGTATACTTGGGGGAAAAAAATGGTAAGTCTATGGATTGGTTCAAGTTTGATTCTGAGCATACTTTTGGTAAAAAGGATGGGTTTGTACGAAGTGAGACTCTGTCCTTGTGGAACAGCATATATGGGGGTTTGATGGACAGTGCTTGTAACTCCAAAACTCTCCTAGCTGAAGTTATAGTTACTAAGAAAATCATTTTCCAGGTTAAGAACTTCAAGTCACAGGATGATGCAGGTTCAAGGTGGGGGAGGATCATATGGGACAATACAAGATTTAGGTTCCACGGAGGTAGAGGTGGCCTAGCTAGTGGGCATTCTTAGTAGAATGGTACCTCTCAAAAAGACTTTGCAAAGTCTGTGAGACATAATGTTTGGCCCCACTTCTCCTAAATGGAAATTAGAGATCGCTGCTAAATGAACTCGAACAGAAGCTGCAGCTGCCCCCTCATGAAAAAGCTTTGCTAAGAATTCCAGTATCAAAGATATAGGTGCAGAAAAAAGGTCAATATGATTTTCCAATGCCCAGGAGGAAAATCTTTTCAATTTGCTGACATATAATTTTCTCGTAGAATCCTTATGAGAAGAAATCAAGATATGCTGCACTGAAGGTGAAAGGTCAGGTAGCCTGGCTAAGTTTGGAATTGGAGGAGCCAGGCTGTCAACTTGAGGGTTTGAAGAGATGGATGGAGCATTCCCGACTGATGGGTCAGAAGATCCAGAACTGGTTCCAGAATCCAAGGCTCCTCCTGAAGGTGAGGCCACAGGAAGGGGAACCAGATTTGACAAGGCCAGTAAGGGACTATAAGTATTATGGTCCTTCCCAATACACAGGCTTTCTGAAGAACTTTGGGTATAAATGGGAAGGGAGGGAAGGCATAGAGGAGACCCGAGGGCCAATTGTGAACAAATGCATCCCAGAAAAATTTTCCACTATCTCTTGCTTAGGGGACAACTGTGAGGCATATCAGATCGCCCTGCTGAGTTTGTATCAGAAAGCATTGGGAGGAGGTCGCCCACTGCCATACTCTCACAGTCTCTTGACAAGGAGTTAAGATATGGTTCCTCCTTGTTTGTTTATGTGCCATACAACTGACATGTTGTTTGTCTGGAGTGCAATATTTCCCAGTGGAAGAGAGTCCTGGAATGCTTGCAACGCTAAAAGCACTGCTCTCATCTCTAGGACACTGATGTAGAAATGGGCCTCATGATCTTAAGTGCCCTGTACTGTCTTTACCAGATAATGCCCCCCCCCCCCAATCTGGGAAGTGTCTGTAGTCACTGTGGCTAAAGGCTGGGGAAGAACAAATGGTTGGCCTAAAGTCATATGAGTTGAGTGAAGCCACCAACGAAGGCCTTTCCTGCAAGATTCTGTTAATATGATTTAGTGGGACATGGGTAGCTCCTGCATAGACCACTGAGTGAAAAGCAGCCACTGTAGAATCCTCATATGAAGATGTGCCAATGAAATCAAGTTTACTGCTGCTGCCATGGTCCCTAGTACTTTCAGTATTGTTCTTGCTTGAACCTTCCTCTTGAACAGTAGGCTTATGACCTGATGCCGCAAGGCTTGTACTCTTTGTGTAGGAAGCTTTACTATCATTTTTGTAGTATCTAAGTCTGCTCCTATAAAAATGATACACTCAGATGGCAATAAGGCAGATTTTTCATAATTGAATGTGATTCCTAAATGAGAGCAGAGCTTCAATGTAGTGTCTCTTGCTTTTATTATTAGATGCTCGGTGGTGGTGGTTAGGACATAGTCATCTAGGTACGGAAACACTCGGAATCCTAGGCGCCTCAAGTGAGCCATACATTTAGTGAACAGTCTGGGGGCTCTAGTGAGACCAAAGGGCAGAGCTCAAAACAGGTAATGACTGGCTCCCAGATGAAAGCGCAAATGTCTCCTGGATCACCTGTCCATTTTTATGTGGTACTACGCATCATGGAGGTCTACAGAACACATGCAGTCATCTTGTCCCAGAAAAGGGAGTATTGACTGCAGAGTTACCATCCAGAACTTTTATTTTCTTACTGATTTATTCAGTCTACTGAGATCCAACATGGGTCTCCAGTCCCCTGTTTTCTTTAGAACTAAAAAGAACCTTGAGTAAGTTCCAGATCCTATTTGGTCTGCGGGGACTATCTGGATGACTCTTTTTTTGTAGCAACTTCTACATTTCTAGGGTTGCCTGTTCCTTCTGATTGGGTGGAATGTCTGGGATGTTTTTATGTCTGGGACGGGAAAAGAAAAGGGTATGGAGTAACCTCTGGATACGATACTTTGTATCCATTTGTCTTTTGTTATATTTAGCCCTACTTTTGGGTACAAAGATAAGCGACCCTTGACTGCCTCCTTTCAGAAGTGCTGGGTGGGCTTCCCAAGGAAGGAGTCCCTGTTGCCCTGGTTCTGCAGACCTCCTCTGCCACATGGCCAGCATCTTCCATTACTGCTTCCCCCTCTGCCGCATGTGTGTCCTGAAAAACTCTCTGGGATTTTCAGAACCACATTTTTCCCCCTTTTGATATTTTGGATAAGGTCTAGAAGGTAGGGAAAAATGGACTTGCATGGCAGAGGGAGTCCTTCCTTCTCACTCACTCCTGGTTACTGTGTCTTTGACTTTACGCCCGAATAAGGACGAGCTATTGAAGGGGGCATAAACAAAGGAAGAGTTAAAAGGCTCTGCAAAGTTACTCAAGTGCATCCAGGAATGCCTCCTTAGGGAAATTCCTGAACTTGCTGCCCCACTCGCTCCATCAGCTGCATATGACATGAGTCTCATGGAGGAGTTTACCACTGAATTTAAGGTGGAGAGCTGGGAGGAAACTTTAGCTCATACCTCTGCAGCTACTGAACCTTGGAGAGTATCTCTTAGCTCCTTCAGAAGATCTCTCTGTAACCTGGTAAAATGTGTGAGATAATTCAGGAACCTGAGTGTAAAAGTTGCTGAAGGAAAGGTGTGCATTTCGTATCTGCCCATTGTCCGAGACTCTTTGTTTGGAGATTGGACAGACAAGGACGTCTCTGACATTTCCTTTTCTGTGGCTGCCTCTACCACCATAGCATCTACTGGGACACCTTTTGTGAGAAACGCTTTATCCTTGAGGGATGTAATGTATTTATTTGGTCTCTGAGGGACTGGCTCCACTGAGTCTGGAGTCTCCCACGCCTTTCGACAAACTAAGTCCATAAGTTCGTTGAAAGGTGGAGACACCCAACTGGCTGAAGAGCGAGACCCAAAGGCCTTCAGGTAGACAAACTTCTCCTCAGAAGGGGTGATGGGCTTCGAGCCACATCTCCACTTAGGTATTTCTAGGATGTCTGCAAAGGTGACATCCTCTGTGGGGACTCTCCTGACTCATCGAGGTCTGTGTCAGATGTGACGGACTCCTTTGGGAAGTCCAAATCCTTCCTCTTGCATAATCTCTTCTGAGGGCCCTCTTCAGAAGGGTATTCTGGAGAGGTTTTGCAAGAGTGGGGTTCACCCAATGGGACATCCTGAGGCAGTGGGTCTCCATGTCTGTGTGGCTGTAGTTGTGCTGAGATGGACACTGGTGACTTTGGGGAGGGAATGATTGGATCTGAGAGTGGAGGTGCCTGTGGGGACAGTGCTCTCCTCATCACTTCGAAGGCCCCCTTGCCCATAATCTGAGGAAGCTCCTGGCTCCGAAGAACCAGAAGACATCCCCAGCACCAAGGGGGTTGGCTGTCCTCCTCAGACCTGACCGGAGAACATTGGCTCCTAGACTCCTTGAGCTCAGATGGCACTGAGGAAGTCGGAGCAGTAGTCGGTGCCAAAGATCCTGGAACAGGTCTCAGCTCCGACGGTTCCACTACCATCAGCTCCATGCATGTTGGCTCTGAAGCCCCAAGTCGGGTTGGAGGAGGAATCAATAGTGAAAAAACAGGTCCAGTTGGTTCTGAAACCCTGTGGGTCAGCTCCAACAAACGTCTGGCTAGTACCAGTGTCCTCAAAAGTCTCTGCACCACCCGATCCACATCGTCATCAGAAAGGCTCCAGGAGGATCGAGAGTAGGGAGCAGGAGATTTTGAAGTTTCTAAGATTGGAGACCTTAGTGTTGGAGAAACCAGCCACAGTTCCAGGGACTGACTGCGAGCTTGAAACACCAATGGTTCTGATATAGAAGGAGCTAAGGTGGATGGTTTCTTGGGCCTGGATGATTTCAGTTCCGATGCAGAAATTTTCGGCAATTTTTTAGAAGGTTCAGAATGATCCGAAGAAGTAGAACAGAACCTTTTGCCAGATCTGTCAGATTTATGAGAAGGGGAAGGATTCTGTTTTTTTAGGACACTGACCTTTTCCTATGGCCTCTGAAAAGGAAGTCTTTGACAATCCCTTGAGTATCAGCTTGTTAAATGAGTGAGAAATAGTTGAAGACTCTTGTAAGTGTACTGCTTCAAGGCAGTGTACACACACACACACACACACACACACACACACACACACACACACACACACACTGACCATCAGTTAAAGACATTTTCTGAGTGCACTTTGAGGACTTTTTAAACCTGAAAGGGTTTGTAATCTTTTGACTGTTTAGACATATTAATAGTAACTTAACACCACAACTATTAATAGCAAAAAACAACTCAACACCACAACTATTATGTAACAAGGGAACTCAAAAGGAAAAAAGCCCATTAACTCAAATGAACTAAGCCGCTCTCTAGCTAAAACAATCTAGTTGTAGGGTAAGGAAATGCCAGAAAAACAACCAGTTTTTTTTTAAACTATAAAAAGTAATATATAATACACACAGATACATTCAGTTTAAGTTTAATGCTTTGGATAGCAAAAAAGAAACAGCTAGTCCTAAACACTGCTGAACAACTAACACACTCTCTATAAACCGGGTTAAAACAGAACCTTCTAATTCAAGCTAACTACCAACACTGAAATTTCTACTGCTCAAAAATGAGCCTAAAGAATCATTATTTAACATGCAAAGAGTCAGGATAGGGCGAAAAAATAGGCCTTGATAAAAATGACGGCCACAGTTAAACAGTAAGGTAACGAACAGTCAAATAAGTTCTAATATGCTAAGTAAAAAGCTAAACTAAGTTATTAAGTATCTTAAATCAAAGGGAACTACAATTTTTAAAGAAAAAATTAACAATTGAAGAAAAAACACTTAGCCATAGCCAGCTAAAGCACCCGCTCTGTTTCAGTGGCAAACGAGATCTAGGGAATTCACTATGAAATCATAGGATAGGGTGTAAGCCAAGAGATACTTGAAGACCTTGAGTTTTTCTAAATGGCCAAGTTGGAACCAAGGATCAGTTCCAAACCCAACCAGTACAGAATGAAGGCGAGACAGAACATCATCACATAAATAACATTCAAATCAATCAATCAATCAATCAATCAATCAATCAGTAAATTAAAAAAAGAAAAATATCTGCCTATCCAATGCACTCATTTTTTTGTATTTTTTCTACTGAGCACAAATTTATAGATTTTAATTTTTGTATCTTAGCCCTTTCTAGATCTACACCTCAGAAAAGTATAAGATAAAGACTGTAATACAACTGAATTTTTATTATTTTGATAACATATTACAGTCATAGTCTGACTACAAACAGCCTGTAGGCAGCAGTTGTATAGTTACTTGTTTAATCAATATTTTCTGAACTAAACATCAAGGTTTTTAGGACATTTACATTATTTACAGCATAATGTTCTGGAACACATAGTTATGTAATGTTTTGGGGTCAACTATAAGTGTTAGTTAACATATTTCTAAAGTGAACCAGCATTTGTTCCTGAGTGCCACATAAGAATAAAACTACAGTTGTGAACAAAGCAAAGGAAACCAGCTAGCAAGTTTATAGACTTCTCACTGCAGGCTGACAGGCCACCTTATAACTATCTAATGAGGGGGACCACTGCAGTTAAATGACAGTCAAGTGAACTAGATCCTGTGACCACCCTCTAAAATGCATTCCTTTTATACACTAATTAGTTATGAAATGCAGCTGTGTGAGTTATATGCCCTAAAGAACACTAAACTAGATAATTTAAATTAAAAAAAAAAATTAGTATGGATGTTGATAAGTATCATCCTTATTATCACGTCTGGACAAAAATTTGTGTTCTAAGTTTTCTAAGTGGTCAAATCTGTTTAACAGGGCAACAATGCACTAAGTCATAAGTAACTTCTTAAGTAGAGATCTTCTGTTATCTAAACTGAACAAACCTGCTGTGTTCTGACCAGAAAAAGATGTAGATGTAACTGGGAAATATCAAGCAAAACACTAAGACCAGAACTGACAAATCTATTGTCACTGAGCTAGAATATAAAGCTTAACAAAATATTGTTTACTGCATTATATTTACTGCATTATTTTACTTTAAGGCAAAGGAGTAACATTATCTTGAATTTTAATAAAAAAAAAATCATTCTGATGTTAGTCTATATGCCACAGCATACTGGATTAAGCCAGCTGCATAACAAGCTGCTTGCTTTGTCAAGGGTGCAGGGTTTGAAACTTTCCCCCTTTTACTTTAATTTTGTTTTTATTATTATTTTCAAAATAATTTGGCAATATTTTAAAAGTATCCCTGGTGTCTAGTAATTGTACAGAGGACAGATATGCTATATGTGAGTCCCAATGGTACAGGGTTTGAATCTTTTTAAATGCCTTTAGGGCACTCCATATAGAATATCCCTGGTGTCTAATGTTCCCCCGTCCAACTTCTTTCATGCTTCAAAACTTTGTTGTATTATTTTTAAATGCCTTTAAGGCACAATATAAGGAGTTATTTCTGATGTCTAGTGTTCCCTCTCAATATTGCAAGATATGCCAATTAGTCTAGGGGAATGTGGAAGCATGACAACCCTCCCCACACAAATATAATCATACACACACACACACACACACACACACACACACACACACACACACACACACACACACACACACCAACATTGTCTAGTGCTTACCTCTAACACAATTAACATGGATGGTTGCGATAACTTATGCAGCAGAGCAATTCTCTTAATCATTCAGTTGCATAAATGCCTTACAGCAGGCATTTCTGGGAAGAGAACGCATAACTAATTGGTAGGCTGCTACCCCAGAATGCCTCATTAGCATTTGCAGTAGGCTGCAGAGACAGCTCACTGTGGAGCACTGTGGTAGGTCTGACTCCGAACTGGAAATGGTTACCAAGAAGTGTACACCAGCTTACACCTTACAGTACCCTTTCTGAATGCGACATTATGTATATTTATGTTTTCTGGCAGACTTTTATATCTATTTTCCATATAACCTACAGCTATATATTTGTTTTCATCTCACTGTTTTACAAATGATGCAGTTTGTCAATTGTAAACAGCAGTTTGGACTGATTTTAACACTACTCACAAATGTCTATATCTCTACATTGCTTCAAGATATTATTTTAACATTTTTAGGAAAAAATGGTCCATCTTATACAGAACACTGCATAAGCTACTAAGAACACAGGGCAAGCAGACAGTATAATTTCAAATATTTGAATGCTAGAATAAAATTTACATATTTGAAGCAGCATTTAAAATGGTTGAAATATTACTTTTTTATGAAAAATTTATTATTTTAGTTCTAATTTCCTAAGAATACATATTAATGATATGATTCAGGTATATCTGGAATCTTGTTAGCCTAAAATGTAAAAATGTTTATGCTTGCTGTGAACCAAGTAACAAAAAGCAGTACACCCAAATTGTTATGCAGGACTGCTTGTGATGGCTAACAACACAAAAATGTATCTCTAAAGCCAGTGAAAATATTCTAGAAAACTTTCAGAAATATGTAACATGACTTTAAACTACAGAATGCATTTAGTTGAATTCAGATCTAAAGACACGCATGACTTTATCTTCATGTAAGGTGCATCAAATGCACGAGTCTAAATGTGACAGCAGGGGGTTGCCAGAATAAATCTGGGGACAGAAAATGTCCCTATTGAGTAAAAATATAAAGATTTTTACTTTGGCTGTAATTTCAAATCAGGTAAAGATGCATTTTTAACAGAGGCTGCATTTGAAGCAGACGTAATATACCCACCCTAGGAGAAAATGAGTAAAATGTAGACATATATCACAAGCACACACATACACAAAAAACTGCAAATGCATATACAATGGAATGCCGTCCTCTTGTATTCTGCCTTATATATGTGACTGTGGTGAGTCAAACACAGCTAGCAAAAAGTGTGCGTACCTCACATTTTATTAACTGTGTTTTAAAATGTTTCTGTTCATTCTTAAGTTTGCAGGGAATATGGTAATATTATAATAGCACAAAACTGTAAAGGGATCACAGATAATAGTTCTGCCTGTCTAGTATACTATATGATCAGCCATATGGCCAGAACAATGGTTGACAGTATAATATATATATAACACACTGAACTGCATGACTGTACCACAGTGTTGGTCACTGTTTTACTTTAATTAGGTCATTCATTAGTTATGAGTACCATGTGTGACTATGAGTAACTTCTTCAAAAATTATAATATTAGTAATAGTCAGTTGTAAAAACAGATGTAGGTTTATGCCGTGAAGTAAAATAGACAGCCTACAGTACCCCCACACCAAGACATTCTAAGTGATAACCTGTATGTGGAGTAAAGTATTAATATTTCTACGATTTATTGATTACCCTGCCAGCTTCCCTGCAGCACACACACTGTTATTTGTAGCTGGCATCACTGGGTGTACGAATATGGCCTAACAACATCAGTACAGGACATAACTATCAAGTGACTGTGACAAGTTTCCAAGCACCCTACACTGCACTGTCAGTCAATTCCAAAGTGCAAAATCTCGGAATAAATATCCTATTACATTTTCAGTGCTATAAGCAATACACATTTGAAGAAATGCAGTACAGTGTACATATATACAATAACACATCACATCTGTGTGTGTGTGTGTGTGTGTGTGTGTGTGTATAAGATGATAATTTTACAATACTATTAAAGTGACTAGCAAACATTCAGTTTTCCTATTCATTCTACAACTGTGGTAAGCAGTTTTTCACTTTGCTTTATGCTATTTTAGCAGCAGGAGTCCTTACAAGTCAATGTAAATAAGTTATGAAATGCACTGCACTGCAACTATCTGAATACTGTCCTGTAGGCATTACGCAACTTTTTAACTAAGTAATGCAGTAGCAGAAACAGAGACTGGGAAACAATGAACTACAGCTATCTGTACATTTTCCAGGAAGCATTACAAATCTTACAAATACATGTCTGCATTTCCTAAAAAAAGCAGTGTTGCAGTGCTGCCTTTATCCCATTATGTGCAAAATCATCCTGCAGATATGTTTGCATCGCTTCTTATCATGCAATAATAGCATGTTTACCTTGTTATAACTACACACTGCTTGTAACAGATGAGGGGATGCTACATTTTTTTGCATACCAGAAGTACAACTAGATTGGAAAAGCAGTGTAACAAGGTGGCAATAACCACACAACACAATATTTATTTATTTATTTGACATTTGTTTACAGGGAATGTCTGACTAGGCTAGAAAGTGCCCACTCTCAGTGGAGCCCCAGGGAGAAAAGCTCCACAATTATAATATTTTTAAAAATCAAGTACAGATATTTTCAATCATAAAGTATCATGTTACATTACAAAAACAGCAAGTACAATTTTAAATCCTAAAGTATTATGTTACACTACAACACATAAGAGTGAAAAGAAAGTTGTAATGAAAAAAAAAACAGAACATATGTTTCATAGCAGAGTACAATGAAAAACAGTAACATGAGCTGAAGAGAGTATGTGAGGAAAAATTCAATAGTCTTTATTATTTGCTATATAGATTAGTATATGGTAAATGAGACCTGAGACAATTCTGATAAGATATTTAAAGAGATATCAGAGATTACATGATTAGAGACAGTGAGTTGAAACTGAGTGATGTCTTAGTATGAGAGGTTTTCACATTATGGTTATAGAAGGAAGAAGAAAGAAGGGTGGAGAGAAAGAGATTATAAGAAGAGTGCAGGGTAGGGTGTCTTCAGGTAGCTTATGTGAGCAGGGAGGAAAGAGGTAGAGCAAAGGTCTGCAGAGATGAGTTAAATAAGATAAGGTAGTGGAGAAACAAAAAGGAGTGGAGTAGGAGGCTGGATAGGATTGTGAGTGTGATCTAGGTTGAAGTTCGTTAGTGACTTAGTTCAGCCAGAACTGGCACAGGAGCAGGTCCAAGATTTTGTAAGGTATTCTTTTAGGGAGAATTTAAAGGTGGATAGGTTACAAATAGTTCTGGTGGTTAGAGGCAAGGAGTTTCATTTTTTTTGCTACTGAGTACGAGCATAGGCTTTATCCAGGGATTTATTTGATTTATTTATGGTGAAAAGTTGTTTGTCTTCTGATCTAAGAGTTCTTTTGGAAAATACATATTGATTAAAGGGGTAACAGCAGGCAGGGTAATGGCTTGTGTATGATTTTATGTAAGGTTATAAACTGAATGTAGGAGAGGTGGTGGCGGAGTTCCAGCCAGGTAAAGGTATGCAGAGCTTTGCAATGGTGGGTAAAGCAGGATGAATTAGTAGCAAACTTGGCAATTTTGTTGTA
The DNA here is from genome assembly GCF_019279795.1 of Protopterus annectens. NCBI lineage: Eukaryota > Metazoa > Chordata > Ceratodontiformes > Protopteridae > Protopterus > Protopterus annectens. Next base: position 382,680,682 of record NC_056725.1, read on the forward strand.
GCAGCTTTCAAGTTTTTTTTTTTATGGATAATTGTAAATTGGATAGAACTGGAACTCCACAGAGTAGGGAGGGCAAAAGGTAGGTTTTGGCTAGAGTAAGTTTTGTGGATCTGCTCAGAAAAGGATTATTTGTATATAGCATGCCTAGTTTTTGATTGGTTTTCTTGATATTGCTTTGGATGTCGACGTCAAATGTAAGATTATCATCTATCATGACTCCTAATAGTTTGGTATAGTGGACTAATTCAATTTCAGTGCCATCTGACAAAAAGATTTTGAAAGCTGCTTTGTTAATGGTGCAATTTTGGGGGTTAAAGAGGAGGAGTTTGTTTTTTTGGGGTTGAGTAGGAGTTGTGCTGTTGTAAGCCAGGTTTCAATGGAGATGACAGCTTGTTGAGTGATTTCTTGGTGGTGAGTTAAGATGCTTGAAGAGCAGATGATGGTAGAGTCATCTGTGCACTGAATCAAGGTGCCTTCACAAGAAGATGAATGTAGCTTATTGACAAAAATACAGAACAGTAGAAGGGCAAGGATGGCTCTTTGTGGGACTCCTGTGGAAGTGGGAAGGTATGTGGAGATGGATCCTTGCTATTTTACAGCTTGTTGCCTGTTGGCAAGGTAGCTAGAGAACCATTGAATAGATGGAGATGTTAGACCCAAGGTGGAAAATTGATTGAGGAGTTTACTGTGAGAGACCATGTCAAAGGCTTTTGATATAGCTAGAAATATTGCAGATACAACTTAATTAGAGTTATGAGTTTTATTGACAGTGTTTGTAAATGACAGTAATGCAGTAGAGGTGCTGTGGTCTGGCCAGGATCCATGTTGTATATTGGTAATTAGCTTATTTTGTAAGAGATAGTAGAGAAATAGATGATGAATACATCTTTCAAGGATTTTAGAGAGGGGAAACAGGATGGCTATGGAACAGAAATTTGTAATGTCAGTAGAATTACCACCTTTATGTATGAGAGCAATGTGTACCATTTTCCATAAGTTGGGGACACAGGATTCTGTTATTGATCTATTAATAAGAATGTTGATTGGATATGCTATTGTATCTGCAACTAGACTTAAGTATTCCAGGGGAAGGTCGTTGGCTGAGGAGGAACAAGATTTTATTTTATGTAAAAACTTTTTTATGAGAGTTATAGAAAATGGTTGAAAGGTAAAGTGGGTGGAGTTATCTGCATGTGCACTGGAGAGGTTGCAGATAGGTGAGTTTTATGAAGGAAATATGGTAGGGTCTAATTTAGGGGAAGTTGGTTGTGTGGTAGGGGGTGTGTCAGGTGAGCCTGAGGTTAAGTTGGCTATGCATTCTATGTATTGAAATAGGTGGCTGTTTGAAGAGGGGGAATGTCTGGGTATAGGCTGAGATTCTTTTTTTATACCTGGCCTGATGACAGAGGATATGGAGGACCCGAATTTTTAGGTCTGTTTTTATGGCTATATTGTAGCTGAGTATAATGAGACTTTACCTCTATTAACTTGCTTCTTGACTTAGTTTCATAGCTGTCTGAATAGTTGACAATTTTTATCATTTTTTTGTCAGTTAATCCATGCTTTGTCTCTGTCTTTCATAAGGACTTTGTATTGGTTGGTGAGCCATGGGGTATGTTTTTTTTTTAATTATTTTTGTATACTGTAGGCTAAGGTGTAAAGAATATTTAAAAATGCTGCATTGAAGCATTCAAGTGCATCATTTAAGGGAAGTCTTTTTAGGATGGACCAGATAACTGCCTTCAGAGATTCAATGAAAGACTCCTTGGAGAATCTGGAGAGATTACGAGTAGTTTTGAGTGTATGTTCCTTTGTTAGTTGCATAATACTTCTGTGGGTATAAGCTGGCAAGTGACCACTTAGTGTATTAAGGAGGATTCCCTTAGGTGGTAAAATTAGATGGGATGGTAACCAGAATCCAATCTGTGATAGACTGCTGGGAGTTATTTTTGCTATCTCTTGTTGGTGTATTAATAAATTGAATGAATCCAAACAGGTTCGCGTTGTTGATCACTGAATTTGTGGATAAAGGTTGCCAGTAAATTTTTACATCACCCAGGAAGATAATTTCATTTACGATTGTATCTGTTATCCAGGATAGAAGGTTTTCAAGTACTGGAATGGAATGTTCTGTCCTGGGGGATATATAGCATGGCAATGCTTATGCTCTTGGCTCTATTACATTTTAGGAATGCCTATATAGGGAGTTACTGTGAGCATATTTGGAAAGATTATAACTATTCCACTTGCTTTTTATGTGTTTGGTCAAGCCTAATGTTATAATAAGGGGGTAGGTAGTACTTCAGCATCTTTTATTTCATGTTTTAGCCTTGTCTCTGTTGTGACTAGGATGTCTGGGTTGTGTTGTGTCATCCACACATGATAATCTGTGATTTTGTTGCATAGGCTTATAATGTTTAGACTGACTATTTTTAAACTTTATGGTGTATTTTATGGTTTATGGTTTTATTGGGAACTGTGTAGGGGTGGATATTACCACACTGATGTATGGTGGAGAAAGAAGGTTTGTTTATTATGGCATTTTTAGCAGAGGTGGGTAGAAGCATTCCCTTAACATTGGGATTGATGTTTTTTAGCATTTTGGCTTTTAACAGTGGAATGGAATTATAAGAAATAAGCTTGAAGAGATATTTGAGTAGCTAGTGGGAAAACGATTGATACGTCAGGATGAAACAATGCTTATAGTGTGTTTATTTATTACTACTACAGGTGGGGTTGTTAGGAATGAAAGGTGGATGATGAATAAGGTGAAATAGGAAAGAAATAGCATGGTTAGTGCTGGAAAAAGCTTGCAATATGGTTAGGTGAAGTACTGAAAAGGGACAATAGTGTGGAAAATTGCTACATTTTGATGGGGAGGGAGCAGATTGAGATTTGTGAAGGAATTTAAAACAGAAGTGGGTGGAGAGAGCAGTTTGTGACTGGATAGAACGTTAGGTACAGGAGAAGATGGTGAATAGAAAAAGTGGAGTAAGAGAGGAAAACAGTTTTTAGTACTTAATAAATAAGCACCTATCCAGGCATGTCTAAAGGTCAGCTCCCGGTGTTTTTTCCTGTCTACCTGATGAATCTGGGCATCTTGGGGCAATGCAGCAATTGCCTCATGTACACAGACAACCCTCTCCTCCTACCACCCAACACTACAACCTGTGAGAGATGCACTTATATAGATAAACTGGAAGCAAAGCTCTCTTCACCCAAGACTGGACTAGACAGTCAAGAGGAGAAGGTAAACACTTGCACCACACCACACTCATCACACAGTCCCTCCAAACCTACACCACCAAAACACACACATAGAAGCACAAAACACATGCCTACATTCGCGGAGACTCTCAATAAAAATCTGCCCAAAGAACCAAGACCTCTAAAGCAGAAATGCAAGCAACCTCCACCCCCCAACACAACCCAAATGACACATAGTCCACAAACTCAGTGTGCCACTCAACTACAGCCCATAAGACATAACGTACCCAACACTCTAGTCATAGGTGACTCTATAGTCAGGCACACTGATGTTCCACTCACCAGGCTAAACAAGGAGAAAGTGACTGTCAGCTGCCTGTTGCGTGCCGGGATCCACCACATAACGCACACACTCAGGTCACTCCACAAGTACAGATGTGTCTCTGTCATTGTCCATGTTGGTGTAAATGACCTGAGATGTACCTTCCTGGACTACATGAAAGGAGCTCTCTGGTCTTGTAGCTCAGGCAGGTATGACCCTGGCCCAGAATAGCATCCTGCCATCACCCAGAATACCACAGTACAAGGACAAAATGATTGACTTTAACAATTGGCTAAGCTTCTGGTGTCATTTTAAGAGAATCCAGTATCTGTCTGCCTGGGATGACATGATCGACAGACCACGATGCTTTGCTAGAGATGGCCTGTACCTGTCGCCCTTGGGATTCCAGATACTGGCAAAGGCTCTTGCCACCCCTATAGTGCCTTTTTTAGGCAAGGTTCAAATGACAAATTCACTACCATAACAGGTACAAGCAAGCAAAATCTGAGGGTAATGCTACTCAATGCTAGAAGTCTAAACCTCAAAATGCAGTCACTCGAGGCACTCCTTAAAATGGAGAACATCGACATCTGTGCAGTAGCCACACCTTTTGGCCACCTAACCCGGACCGAAACACTAAAGGTGGAGGCATGTCCATATTCATTAAGGATGTCCACACCTCCAAGCTAGTTGCTCAGCATAATGCATCCGAGATTATCCAAGTGCAACTAACTGTGGACAAGACCGCAATCCAAATTTTAGCTTGCTACAGACCTCCCACCATGCCCCAGGATTCCCACTCCTCTTTTCTTGATACACTGGAAAATATTAGGGTACAACCCAACACCCTAATAATGGGCGATTTCAACTACCCCACCATTAACTGGGAAAACTACTCATGTACCAACTCTTTTGCTTGTTTTCTGGAATTCATAAATTCCAATGCCTTGGATCAACTTATCCACATCCCCATCAGGGGCAGCAATATCCTAGACCTGGTCATTAGCAACATGGGTGACCGATGTTCCACACCAGAGGTCAATTCCTCATTGGTCAGATCCGACCACAAGCTAATCACCCTAGACATCCACATCCCGCCCCTACCCCCCATTAGGGAAACAACTGTAAAAAATTTCTCCAAAGCCAACTTCACGCTTCTTAAGACAGAAGTGGCAAACTTCACGACACCCATGCAGATGGACAACAGAGGTATGACTGCTGAATCCTACACAAATACACTTTATAAGCAATTACACAAGTGCATGGATCGGGCTATCCCTAACAGAACCAAGATGCTATCCTCCAAAGAAAAGGAATCCAATCTGGTGGTCTTCTCCCAAAAACAAACTCTACAACAGAAGAAAGAAACTGTTGCAAAAAAGAGTAAAATCCCATGATTGGAGGAACTCCCTGGTCAGCCTCAGTAAGAAGCTGAGATCCTTCATAAAATCCTCCAAAGCTAGTTATGAAAACAAAATTGCCACTGATTCTAAAGACAACCACAAAGCATTCTATAGCTATTTCAAGAATCTCAATGGCAACACTCAGATCTGCCCTGAGTTACAGCACAATGGCACTAAATATACAGAACCAACTGATATTGCCAACATCCTGACAGATAGGTTCAGTGCTAACTTTACCCTCCTCACATCCCCTAAAGGGCCAATCTCTACAGTGGAAGAACGCAAAGTTCCTGTAATCATGGCTGTACAGGTAAAAACCTCACTGTCCAAAGCCAAGAACACAGCACCCATGGGACCTGACAACATCCCAGGCTGCATTCTACATGAACTACAGAATGAACTGGCACCCCACCTAAGTACCATGTTCAATCATAGCCTCACCTCAGGCTTTGTGCCCATTGAATGGCGCACTGCAACAGTTATCCCACTCTACAAAGGGGGAGCCACGACAGACCCTGGGAACTACCACCCCATTAGCCTGATGAGCCTGGTCTGTAAGACCATGGAACGTATCATCATGGAACTCATAAACAAAGACATTGGTAATCTCCAAACTCTGGACCCCCACACAGTTTGGGTTTGTAAAAGGCACATCATGTCTCCTAAACCTGATAGACTTCTTTGAAGCAGTCACCAAAGCCATAGTTGAGGGTAAGGTTGTTCACACAGCATATCTAGATCTCACCAAGGCTTTCCACACCATTCCCCACTCTGGAATTATAGATAAACTCACTAAACTAGGTATAAATCCCTATGTCACAAGATGGGTTGCCAACTGGCTTACTGACAGAACCCACACTGTGAAAGTAGTAGACTCCAAATCCGACTTCAGACCAGTGACAAGTGGAGTACCACAGGGTTCAGTCCTGGGTCCTCTCCTGTTTGGTATCTACTTCTCTGAAGTACAGGCTAACACAGAAGGTCTTTGGCTAACTACATTTGCAAATGACTGCAAACTAGGAGCCATAATCAAAACTCCTAACGATGTGGACATCCTACAAAAGGGCCTCACTGAGACAGATGCCGGGTGTCAAAGCCATGGCCTCAAGCTCAATGCCAAAAAGTGCATTGTCATCCCCTTTGGTAAAAACTCTGTACCCATGAACTACCACATAGGCGGTAGTCTACTTAACACTGAAAGTGTCATAAGAGACCTTGGTACACAAGTAGACAGTAGTCTCTCCTTTGATAATCACATCACCACAGTGGTCATGAAATCCTTCTATGTGGCACACCTCATCACAAAAGGTTTCTCATACAGAAAAATAGAGGTCATTGTTCCCCTCTACTCATCACTCATTAGACCCATTATAGAGTACAATGCCCCTTTTGGTATGTACCGCACAAGACATCTACAACAACTGAAAAGGCCGCAGAAATACCTCATAAAGAGGATTACTGGCCTCAAACAGATGCCCTCATGAACCGTCTCAAAAAACTCCAGCTTTACTCTGTCGCATATCGCCTACTCAGAGGTGATCTCTGCCTAACATACAAAGCTATGTCAAACCCAGAGCTGTTGGACATGCTCCACTTAAAGAAATCCCAGTCCTTCTGAGCTACATGCTATAGAGACCTAAACCTTGTCACCAGAATAAACAGAACATGCTGGAGGGATAGATTCCTGTCCCAGAGACTTCCCATATTCTGGAACAGACTACCTCTCTATGTCAAACAGAGCTCATTAGCACGCTTCAAGAAAAATCTTGATGACTGGATGGGAAATAGGAAATTCACCCTGGGGATCACTTCTGTGGCTCAGCTTGACAGGGGCACAGGAAAAAAATTTTCTTGGATGGTTTGGCTAAGCTTATATAGGCCCTAGGGCCAATAGCATAGTACCTACCTATTAACCTATGAGAAGTATAAGTGTAGATGTATTGCGGGTAGGTGGGAATTGGGAGTAGGCCAGGGGAGTGGAGTGAAACTCTAGCGTAGCAAGGGCTGAATGGAGCAGGTCAGCCCATGGTGGAGAAAGTACCAAGAAAACTATCTGTAAAACTGCAGCACAACAGGAAGTAAGAGAAATCCTGATAATATTAAAGAAAGTAAAAGAAGCTGGTAAATTGCTGTTAATATACACCTAAGTTAACTGGAAAAGGCAGTATTGCAGTGACTTTGGCTTGAAATAATGCTATAGTACCTGGAGAAACAACTGAGATGAGAGGAGCATAGCTGGCGTTAGGCACCCATGAAACCTGTGGCTGCAGGGAGCCCTCGATTATTTTCCCACAAATGAGCGCCCCATCCAGCAGCCATGGGTTGCTCCATCTGTTACTTTCTCAGCTCAGCACAAACCTTGTGGACATCTGCACGTTTCTTTGATGTCACCACGCAATTGCAAACTTTTTTCCTTTTTTTAAGATGCACTCAATCAGGTCCACTTCAGTTAAGCAAGGGATATGATTGGCTGCAGCAGCAAGGGAACTAAGTTGTCGTTTTTTTTTTTTTTTAAACACGGAAGTGATGAAGCAAGGACCTGATTGGTCCTTGCAAAGCACTTCCTATATCAATTGCCTTTAAAAAGGCATGTGTGGCTAATAAGGATTGCTCCTCTTGTTTTTTTAACAGAGGAGTTTTCCTTTTAGAGTATAGGCGGCAGATCAAGCAAGGTTTGGATTACCAGCGTGAGGACAGAGAATGGATAGACGGTGGATTCAAGCCTTAAGAGTGGTCATGGTCATTGGACAATACTATTTTCAACTGTCCTTCTAAGGGCAATTTCTAAAAGGTCTGGAAAACTGTCCTTTTAAAGGCAATGTAAAAAGGGCTGCACTGGTCTTGGGGGGGGAAAGCAAGCAGAGTACCTCAGTCTTCAGTCATGAAGAAGGAGCAGAGGATTGGAAGCAGCCTTCTGTTAACAGCATGAAAGGTAAGTATTTGGATTTAGTTTTAACTTTATTTTTTGTGGGGGGATAACCTAGGAAGGTGATTGCATTACTTTTTTTGTGTGGATTTCTTGTGCTAAGAGGACTGGGGGGGGGGTGAGGGGTTGTGGTTGCACCAGTTTTATTTTTGTGTAGAGTTCTTTGCTAAGAGGATTGGGGGGGTGAGGGGCTGTGGTTGTACTGGTTTTATTTTACTTTTGTGCAGAGTTCTTGTGCCAAGAGGATTGTGGGGCAGAGGAGTTGTGGTTGTACCAGTTTTATTTTATTTTTGTGTAGAGTTCTTGTGCTAAGAGGAATGGAGGTGAGGGACTGTGGTTGTACCAGCTTTATTTTACTTTTGTGTAGAGTTCTTGTGCAAAGGGGATTGGGGGGGCAGATGGGCTGTGGTTGTACCAGTTTTATTTCGCTTTTGTGCAGCGTTCTTGTTCTAAGAGGATTGGGGGGTGAGAGGCTGTGGTTGTACAAATTTTATTTTACTTTGTGTAGCATTGTTGTGCTAAGAGTATTTGGTGGGGGTGGGTGAGTGACTGCAGTTATACTATTTATTTCATTTATTTATTTTACATTTGTTTACTGGATAGCCTGACTGGGATAGAACCCATTTTCAGCAGAGGCCCTAGGAGGAAAAGCTCCATATGGTAACACATTTGTGAAGACAACATTGCAATTATTTATACAAAGATAGATAATTATCTGTTATTTTTTACTTATCTTAGTACGCAACTGGTCGAAATATGTAAAATAAGTACAGTTTATCTGTTTTTACAAGAAACAATATAAGGGAATGTGAGCTAGAATATACATTTAATTTTGATTGCCAGTTGGTTAGGAGGAGAGGGTGTGAATTAGCTACTGGGGGCAACAGGTAGAGTAGACTTGTTTTTATAGGTAGTATCTTTGCTGTATATGTAATGAGGTGGAGAGAGAGAGATAGGGGGTGATGAAAAGGAGGCGAGACAGATGATGGGACAGAGAGAAGCAAAGCATATTACAGAGTCTGCTAGACCAGGGATAGGTGGGTAGTCTTATGAGGTGATGTCTAAGTGATTTGTTTTTAGCAGTATCGGGTAAGTGGTAAAGATTGGCTTATTTCAGCCTGGATTGGGACATGAGCTGTTGCATGGTAGATGCGGCACATAAGTGTAAAGTCATCAGCATACTGGATTGTGGATGCTAGGGAGGTGGCAGTACTGAGGTTGTTAGTAAATCCACTAAACTGAAGTGGACCAAGGATGGAGCCTTGTGGGACTCCTAATGTGACTGGGAGTAGAGGGGATAGATCTTGGAGCCATTTTACTGTCTGTCTAGGACCTGTTCGGTAGCTTTGGAACCAGTTGAGGGCTAGGGGCTTTAATGTTAACGTGAGTAGTTAGTAGCTTAGTGTGAGAGACTGTATCAAAGGCCTTTGACAAATCTAGAAACACAGATGATCCTATTTTACCCTCATTTCTAAATTAATGGTGTTGGTACAACTGAGGAGGACAGTTATATTATGAGGCCTGAAGCTGTGTTGGGATTTGGCAAGTAAATTACTGGTTGTGAGATACTTCAGAAGTTGAGAATGAATGCATCATTCTAGGAGTTTAGATAGTGGGGAGAGAATTGCTATGGGCTGGGCCTATAATTTGTAAGTTCTCTCAGGTTTCCTCCTTTGTGCAAAGGTATAATGTGTGAGATTCTCCAGATGGTTTGAACATATTGCTCAGCAATGGATCTATTAGGCATTGAGACAGGGTAAGAAATGGCTTCGGCTGCTATTTTTGAACTTCTGCTGGTAGATTATCAGGTGCTTTTGTGGTAGGTTTGAGGTTTTAGGAGTTTTTCAATGGTCTTTGATGACTGCATTACATTTTTGTAAAGAATTCTTGTGCTAAGCAGATTGGGGGGGGGGGTCAGTAGTGCACTAGAATTTTCATTAACTTATTTTTGTTTTGTCTATAATTGTGCTGAAAAATTGGTAGGGGTGATAGCCACTGTGAGAATGCTACAGACGGGACATATGTTTTAATGTGTACAGATGCAAAACCTGTTATGCCAGTTTTTGATTCTGTACATGTATCTTGGATGGCTCAGTGGTAAAGACAGTGACTATGGTATGCATGGTCCAGTGTTCAAGACGTGCAAGTGCTGATTATTTTTACCTATGATCCTATAGGAAATACACCCCGGGGATCACTTCTGTGTCTCTGCTTGACAGTGGCACAGGAAAATAACTTTCTTGGGTGGAGTAAGCCAGGGAACCTTGTTGGCTAGGCTTACGTAGGCCCTTGGGCCGAAAACCTAGTACCTACCTATGAACCTATACCAGCAATGTTTACAGCTCTCTCTGATGCTACAACTTTGTTCTTTAACTTTTTCCTTTCTCCAGAATTGTGCTGAGAGGCTAGTAGGGGACTTAGTGGCTGTGAGAATGTGGCAGAATGTGTAGATGTCTGCATGTATACTAATGCAAACTATGTTATGCTAGGATTGTGTATATCAATACATTTTATAACTATCCCTGATGCTACAACATTCTCTGACAGTTTTTTACTTTGTTCGTAGTTGTGTTGAGAGGTTGGCAGCATGGTTAGAGGCTGTGAGAATGTTGCAGTGTTCGAGTATTTCCTTTTTTTTTTTTTTTGTTAAACTCAAGTCATGCAATGTATAAGCATGTTGTTAATGTTATGCTTTTGTCTTGTTTTACTACTTCATCCAGAATTGTGCTGAGACATTGGGGATTAGGTGATGTGAGCATTCTGTAGAATGTACTGATGTACTAAAGCATGCTAATGCACAATTACATGTATGCCTGGTATTTTCGGTCTGTTCCTTATTAAAAATGTGGGTTCACACAATGCATGCTACTGCAAAGTGTTCTACTATTTTTAACTCATAAGTACATTGTTTAAAATGCCTAATGTTGGGAGGGTGGTTAGTGGCTGTAAGAATGTTGCAGAAGGTATACATGTTTGAATGTATACTAATACAAACCCTGTTATGCTAGTATTGTGTATACTGGCAATGTTTAATTCACTGATGCAATGACTAATTTTTTACATTGTCCACAGTTCTGGTGTTGAAAGGTTGGGAGTGTGGTTAAGGCCTGTGAGAATGTTGCAGTGTTCCAATGTTTGCCTGGAATTTTTCTTAATGTGGGGTCACGCACTATATAAGCACATTGTTAATGCTACACCTTTGTCTTGACTTTGTTTTCACTTCATCCAGAACTATTGTGCCGAGACTTTGGGGGGTTGTGAGAATTCTACATAATGTACTGATGTCTTAATGCATGATGATGCAAATACTGTTCTGCTAACTTTATAGCTATGTTTTAAACTAATCCTTGATGTTACCTCTTGTTCTGCAGTTATTTTTGGCTGTTTGAATTATGCTGAGAGGTTAGGAGGTTGATGGGGCCTGGGAGAATGTGCACGTCTAGATGTTGCTTTTGATTTTTCTTTCACAAAAAATGTGGGATCATACAACACATGCTGCTGCAAAATCTTATTCTAGCATCATTATTAGTTTGTAAACCCATTATTTTAAATTCCTACTGCAATGCCCTTGTCTTGTGGTAGTTTTAATTCATCAAGACTTATGACAATGTTTATATCTCCCTTGTTATGCCTGTATTCTGTGTTTGGCTTGCCTAGAATTGTTAAGTTGATAGGTTAGGAAAGGGGTAAGGCTGCTAGAATGCTACAATGTTTAAATGTTTCCCTGATAATTTTAGTCTGTTCCACATAAGAAAATGTAGATTTGTGCAATGTATGCTCCTGCAAAATCTGTTCTAGTTGATAAGTACATTGTTTTAAATCCCCAATATTATGCCATTGTCTCATTTTTTCTGTTTGTTTACTTCATCTGGCATTACTTTGTTGAGACATTTGGGGGGGGGGCAGATGAATTTAAGGGCTTTTTATGTGTTATGTGCCTGCCACAATTTAAATCCTATTGTTAGTGATTGAGCACATTCATCACTACAGGCAGTGTCGTTCTTTGGATATCTGCAGAACATTTACGTACTTTGTTCAGTATCAATGAGCCAATGGCAGATCTTGAAACGGGACATAAATGTCACTGTGAAGCCACTGTCGGAGACTCGCTGGGATATAGGATAGACTCGCAAGAAAGACTGATGTAATGGCATCGGCTGCCTGTTTTATACCCCTGATGACCTGACGCCATGGAAGAAGAGACTGCATCTGATGCAAAAATCCCAAGACTCTGGTATTCGGGCTGACTGCTACCTGCAGGCAGATAACCCAAGTGTGATGACTGCAACAGTGAAACACGAAGAACATCCCCCATACCCCTCAACTGTCCAGATTTTTGCAGAATGTCCATAGTTTTTCCCTCATATTTTTGGTCTGTTCCTTATACGATTTGCATTTTTTTGAGGGCAAGTCATTGAGGATTGAAATTACTAAATAACGACAGACATTTGAGTTTCACACTTCATATCCTTCAGAAAATATATGATAATGCAAAACCTGTTATTCTAACAACTTTTTAAGTTTATAGGAGTAATATTTAAAATCTGTCCTATTTTTCGGCCTTTGTACTCCTCTTATTTCTGGCTTTGTCCAGATTTCTTGCACTGAGAAGTTGAGAGGTATGAGAACACCTCAGATAAAAAGTTAGGTCAAAAAGATACAATCTAAACAAGTAAGGGCCTAGGACTGAGCCCAGTGGGACACCCTGACTGTAGCCAATAACTTCACCTGTCCAGTTGCTGTATGATACTTGCCATGTCCTATTTGTAAGGCTTGCAGCTATTCATCTTATCAGGAGTACATCAATACATAGTTGCTCTAATTTATCGATCAGTGTTTTGTGTATGACCTTGTCAAATGCTGAAGTTAAATCTATATAAATTACATCACAGCACAATTTGTACTTGATATCTGTTATAATATTGTTATAGAACATCATGCTACAGGTGGGAATATATCTATTTTCAACATATGTATCTGACAAATGGTCTCAAGTCCCAACCTATCCAATTCTGAGAATAACTTATCCAATATTACCTTCTCCACTATTTTTCCACAACATGAACGTAGACCTAGGGGTCTATATGACTCTGGGTTTGTCCTACTCCCCTTTCCCTTAAAGACAGGTTTAATAAGCGGATGTCTCCAATCTTGAGGAATCTCCCCATATTTATATGATCTAGTGAATAACAGACATAATGGTACTGTACATTCTTTCTGAAGTGTCCTCAGGTCATTACTACTAATTCTGTCTCCTCTCTGTGCTTTGTTTGGATCCAGTTTGCAGAGTTATTTTTCAATATAATCTAATTTGATTCCAGTATCTGAGGTTACCTGGATGTCACTAGGACAACTTATCACCCCCTTTGTGGAGCCAAACTGTTTTGCATAAGATGTTTTCAATATATCTATAATCTGTTGTGTCTGAGAATAAATTTTAGAATGTGCATGCAGTTTATCAATCTGTATGTCTTTACTCCATCCACATCTTATGTATCTATAAAAAGGTTTCCTATTATGGTCAATATCTTTATATAAATTTTCTTCAAAAATGTCTTGATCTTGTCTCACACTATGCTTAATTTGTTTGCCCAGTTTGTTTATTTCATTTTTCAAAGTTGCACTTTGACACCTTTTCCATCTCTTATATTTTTGTCTCTTACTTTAATCAGGTATCTGGTTCTTACGGAAATATATCTCCCTGATGTTATATGCCTGGATCCTGATGTTAAACATTTTTTAATTTTTTTGCAGTCAAACAATTTCTCTTTCAAAACTTTCTACATTGCACCTGCAGTTTTTCCACTGAACACGTCACACCAGTTAGTTTTACATAGTGATTGTTTTTCTTCCATAAAATCTGTAATTAATCTTCTGTGCATTGGTTTAGACTTTAGTTTGGCAGAATTGTCTAGCAACAAATTAACCTTTATAACCCCATGATCAGTGCACATCAATGGTGGTAAAATTGACTTGAAGAAACAATAATTTCTTTAGGAACACAACCAATTTCTAGAATGTTCTGTTCCCTGGTAGTTTTTTTTTTTTTACAATCTGAAGCAATTATTGTTCCTGAATATACATTGTAAATAATTTCCTCACTAATATTGTTGAATCAATATTATTCCAGTCTGTTCCTGGTAAATTTAGGTCTGCAGCTAATATTATTCTTCACTCCTATATTTCATACAAGAAATGTATGAATTCCTCTGTGTCATCTGCACTTGACTTTGGTGGTCTATACACACCAACTATTGTTATATGTTCCAGGGCTGTCTTTGTTGTCACAGTTACACAGTCTATAGTATTGGAGTTATCACTGAACATGTAATAATCACAGTTCTCACAACTTCCTTTAATCCCTATCATAACATTTCATCTGATTTTTTGTTAGAATGTCTGTTACAGTAAAAACATTTATACCCTGACAGAACTAGTTTCCAGTCATTGTTCTTTAACCATGTTTCACAAACAATAACAACATCAATCTTGTGGGAACGTAGCAAATTTTCCAATAAAAAAAAAACTTTATTATTAATGCTCCTAGCATTAGCAACCATAAGAGATACATCAAATGTCTGTGAACTGTTAAATTTTCGACCTGGCAAAACTCCTGCCCTAGTGTTTGTCAAATATTGCAAAATATCTGCAGCAAAAATTCTCTTCCCTGATCACGACAAATGCAATCCATCTTCTCTGAACACGTGTGCCCAAAACTAGGCATAGATGCTATGCACATTTCCATTTTTTAAAACAGGACATTTTTTCCATGTAGGTGCTTACCCCCCCCCCCCAATCTTTTTCATTCACAGTGACCTGATTATCCTTTCTATATGTGATTTGTGAAAAATATGTTCTAACACTAGTACAAGCTATGCTGTTTAAGAGGGCTGTAAGTTCCCTACTAACAGTCAGAGTCCTTGCAGATGAGATCATTTGTATCGACATGAATAAAAACTGATCCGTACTTCCTTACATTAAGGCATTCCAAGGCTTGTCTCACATCTTCTACTTTTGCTCCTGGCTAGCATAACACTATTCGATGTTCATTATCTTTCTACAAATATAAGTATCAGTTCCTCTAATAACTGAATCTTCAATAACAAGAATATATTTTCTGACAAGATCTGAAGAATCTTCAACTTCTAATACAGTAATATCTACTCTATCAATTGTTACAAAGGAATGATCTTTATCACCATTAGTCTTATTAATCACACTGTTTTCATTGCACATTAAATTCTCATCAAGCTGGCTTTGTGCATCCAGAGCTTGAGGCATGTAGTTAACATTTGTCTTTCTCTTCTTTTTTCTTACAGTAGCGTTCTTCAATCCTTCCACGTTCAGTTTTGATTTCTTCCTTTTTATCTGTCCATTGCCTTTTTTTTTCAAACTCCTCTTTTGGAAAAATTATGCCTTTTTTTGTAGACTGCAGGTTTTCTGATAGAAAAATGATATTTCCTGTAATCTGTGTGTTACATAACAACGCAGTGTCATTTTTTGTACGTATTCTCTTTACTTTACAGACATTTATCAGTTCCTTTCTTCCTTGTTATTTGTTGTGAACTTTTTCCTTTCTTTCTCTCTTTTTTTTTGTTTCCTTCTAAACACTCTGAAACCTCAGATTATTGAATACTTGCATCCAGAATTCCAAAGTTGTCAGGGCCATCGTCTTTTTTTCATAGGGGTTAAGTGATCTTTACAGACAAGAGACATCATTTCCTAAATGTGTTTTGTTTGGTCTTCGCCCAACGTTATTTATCTCACCAGTCCAGTGATTAATTTATGTAACAACAGTTTTCCAAGCTGTGCTAATTGCACAAATGCAATCATCATCAGTAAGTGTAGATTCACTTCTAATAATGATAAGCAAATCATCCAACTTTTGATATAAGGAACACAGATCACCTGTGTTATCAAGTTTTACCTTTAGATATGCATAGCATTTATTACAACACTGTACAAGATATTTGTCCTTTAGCAAATCATTAATTGCATACTCATTTAAGGGATCTATATTCAGCTTCAAATGAATAAAATATTTTAAAAGAAAAGAATAATCAAAATCAGTAACTGCAGAATTCACAGAGAACTTAAATCAACTTCTATGACAAAAATCACACAAGCAATATACAACTAATTACTAAAGTAAGTACAGTAAAATTGATCTGACGGTACAAGTTCTGAAAGTCAGACAAAAGCTGTAATTCCTTTACGTCATAGTCGCACTTCTTTTTAACAGTAAAGATCAACAGATCACAAATCAAACTGGAAATTAAGAAACAATCTACAAACGCTTTAAACACAAAAAGGACATGGAAGCCTGGAATTGGTTCCCAAAGGTGTATTCACACATAAGTGCTTTCATCTAATGAAATGCAAGACTTCATAAGATGAACTCCATGCAAAACACCATCCAATAAATAATAAAACATGATCACATGACTACATCCCACTTGAGCATTTAAAGGCATAAAATTATTTTAACCCTTTTTAATTCCTTGTAAAAATTATTTAAACTTATTAAATATAAAAACAATGGAATAAATTTAACACATTAGTAAAAAAATACATATGCATCACATACCCACACATACAACCATGAACAATGTACATATAAAGGTAAAAATGCATATAGAATAAATATACATACATATTTACCTACACTGTGCCTTAAGTTTTATGACACATCCAATGGATACCATTTCATTTAATCCTGGATACCCTAAAGCTCCCAAATGTAAAATCCAATATAGCTCCCTGTTCTCCAATAACAAGTGCCATGGACCACCCCTCAAATTAATTTTCACTTGTTGGATGACAACAAATTTAAAAAGGTGCCCAGGAAATTCAAGAATATGTCTAGAAAGGGTGTTAGTGGTTTTTCTTCCTATGATGTCATAATTGTGTTCATAAATACGTTTTTTTTTAATTTACGCACCGTCTTACCTATATAAAAGGCGGGGTGTGTCTGACACAATGCCCCATAGACTACCCCCTGACTATTACAATTATAACTACTTTTCATTCTCAGAATGTAACCACTGATATCAAACAATTCCCCAACATTAATATAGGTACAAAAATGACAACACCCACACTTATTCATCTGTCGGGGTTTGGTCGATTCTTTTTTACTATGGGGTCTCTCAACCGAGTTCTTTAAACTGGAGCCTGTTTTCCACACTGTAGCGGGTTTACTACTTATTTTTGGTCTAACTCCACCATCTTCAACCAATGCACACCAATTTTTAAAAATAATCTCCTGAACCTGATGGTAGTCTATAGTAAACTTTGTAATAAAGGATAATCTAAATTTGGTACTTTCTTCATCTACAATCTCCTTAAAATTGGTGTTCGCAACACCGTCAACATTCAATGCAGGGGGGCAAGAACCACCTCCTAGTATAGGAGAATAGACACCCGACCTTCTTTTGGTAAACACCTCTCCCCGATCTTCTGAATAACCACTAAAGGGTATGTCCTCTTGATAAACATTCTTGCAGCCCTCACAAACTGTCCCTTAACAACTGCTTTTTTTTTTTTTTTGTGATTGGAGATGGGAACTATCAAAATGTAAAAAAAAAAATAATTGGAATAGGTGGGCTTCCTATATATTGTACACAAATATCTACAATTCGCTCTGCCCTTGGTCAAATTTACATCCAGGTAACTAATGTTGTCATCACCTATAACATATGAGAATTTTAAAAATTCTGTAGTATTGTTGATATAATCAAAAAACTCTGGATGTTATTCCTACTACCTTTCCAAATGATAAACAGATCATCCAGGTATCTCAAATATAACACACAGTCCTGGAATCCCGTGTACTCAAAAAAAAAAAAACTACGTTCCCATTCACACATGTCAATGCTTGCAAATAAGGGTCCACAAGCGGCACCCATTGCAACGCCAGTTTCCTGTGGAAAAAATTGTTCATCAAAAAATATAATTATTCTTCAGAACAAGTTCCATCATTTCTACATATGTATTGATGTTATCCTGCTCTATCCCTTTCCAAAACAAAAATTCCTGAAACCACTCCAAACCCACAGCATGTGGTACTACAGAAAATAAATATTTTACATCGACTATCAAAAAAAACAAAAGATTCATCAAAATGCACATTGTTACATTTGTCAAGAAAATCCCATGAGTCAATACAAAGATATTTTTCCTGCCTCAAAAGTGCTTTTAATTTTATATCCAGAAACTTTGCAAAAGGTGAGGTGATAGAATTATGGTTGTCTACAATGGGACATAAGGGGGGATTTTCCAATTGCTTGTGTAATTTAGGTAGACAAAAATGGAGGGAATAACTGAGGAAACCATTTTCAAAAATTTATATTCAGTCAGTGAAATGCGTCCTTCCATCAGCATATCACTCAATTGTATACCAATCCTATTATAGGCAATATTCACTTAATTTCTTGAAACTTGACTATAAGTATTACTAAACAGGATACAGTACACACATATTTCATGCCTCTAAATGTTCAAGTGGGATGTGGTCATGTGATTATGTTATATTATTTACTGGATGGTATTTTTGCACGGAGTTTATCTGATGAAGTCTTGCATTTAGTTAGACGAAATTGCTTATTTGCGAATAAACCTTTGGGGACCAAATCCAAGCTTCTGTGTCCTTTTTGTGTTTAAAATCACAAACCAAGACAGAATTGTTTAGATAAGCTTTGGATTGTCCTCTCTGTAGTCTGTGTGAATTTATATCCGACTAGGCCTCTTGGGATGGCTAGAGCTTGCCTGTCTAAAACCAATCCCTTCCTTCCTACATACAGTGAAAAACAGTAATAAAAATAAAATATAAATTCAAATAAAATTTCTCTTACTAGTCAACTCCACAGTAAATCACAAACCAAGGTAGAATTGATTAGATAAGTTATGGATTTTATTCTGTGCATTCTGTGTGAATTTATAGCTGACTAGGATACTTGGGATGACTAGAGCTTGCCTGTCTAAAACCTATCCCTTTCTAACAATCAACAGTGAAAATTAAAGGTAAAACAACAAATCATAAATGAAAGTAAATCTTCTTGTTTACAAGCTATCCCATCCTTCCTATAAACAGTGAAAACCAGTGATAAAAGAAATATAAATTCAAATAAAACATCTCTTACCAGTCAACTCCACAGTAAATCACAAACCAGGTTAGGATTGTTTAGATAAACTCTGGATCATGGTAGTCCTAAATGTCCATAGTTTCACTGGCAGATTAGTTCACAGTACTTTCAATCTATCACTCCAGGTACACACATATTCAAAATCAAAGGAAGACACTGCAAGTACTGCAGAAACCATGTCTTCATTTTCAAACTTCACTTCTATTTAGATGTATTCCAAATTAAAACTCAATGTCAAAAGCCATTATACTCCATGTATTTTAATACCCTATACTACAGGAATAATATAAAGTCACTTAATTAGCATTTAAAAACTTTAAAAGTCAATAAAGCACAGCTGAACTGGGTCTACAATAAGTACCCTTAGCAAAAGAAGCCCATTAGTATAATTTAATTCGGACACACGGAACAAAGCTCCTTTTTACTGTTGGCTCTGTTGTCCAGCTGTCTGCCTTAGGTTTTAGCATTCAGAAACATTGCTTAAACATATTAACGAAGGAAAACCAGAGAAGCTCCCTGCATAAAACATATAAACTTAGAAAATACATAGCATAAACCTGAATCGGGGGTTTAAACTCTTGAGCTTTGTATTAGCCCTGTTACGCTTGAGCTTGCTCCACGTCTCACCCTGCCCCCAAATCCCACCCACCCCTAGAGATGTTAAATTTATAGCCACAGTCGCTATTCCCCTAATTACAGAACCAATCGGCAATTGTAAGACCCACCCTAAATACAACACCCTCCTTGTTTCTCTACTCTACCCTCATCTACTACCCTCCCACCCCTATTCTTAAATTGTAAGTTACAAAACCTCTTCAATTCCTCTACAAGCCTCAACCTCACCTTCCAATTCAAAGCCCTCCTACTACCTTATACCCTTGCTGTCACAGCTTATGAACATCTCACCCTCCCAGGCCTGTACTACCCCAGATCACAGATTGATACTCATGCTCTTTCACATAACTTTAATCACCCACTACTCCCCCCTTCCAACTCCCATACTACAATAACACAACAGCTCATCTGAGCCGGTTATGTTAACCCTAGAATGAAACACTACTACAAACTTTTATTCAAAGTTCACAAACTAATAATTAATTCTCAAATTAACCTCACAATGGATGGGGACATCCACCCCAACCCAGGACCAACCCAATCAGAAGCAGCCAACCCAATATATAACATCCCCTTTAGCCTGCAAAACTTAAACATCTCCTCTACCTCTCTCCTCATCTGCCAACTAAACATTAGAAGCCTAAATAATAAAATCAGCTACTTGCATGCACTCTTGGCAGTACACTCCCCATATATACTATGTCTTATGGAAACCTGGCTTAAGCCATCTACCACTGACAATGAAGTTACTCCTCCAGGTTACAATATAATATGACTGGGCCGCACCTCAAATAAGGGATGGGGGTAGCTGTCTTATATAAAACTATACAATGTAACTATTTCCAACTCTCCACAAACTCCTCAAACTGATAAAGCTTACAAAACTACAAATTAACCAGCAAAAGCTATAAACATATATAATTACACACACACATATATATATATATACACACAAGTATGCACAATATAGAAATCTATAAAGATCTACTGAAGATAACTGAAACTTCAGTAGATCAACTGCCTACATGTCAAATTAAAGGCTGACAAAATAATCGATAGTCTAGTGTGCCTGCCCCAAGATATATCCTTAGATCATGCAAATTTAAAAGAATGTTTTACACACACACACACACACACAGACATAGACACACACACAAGCGCGCACACACACACACACACACACACACACACACACACACACACACACACACACACACACACACACACACACACACACTTACAGTCGACAATTGTGCCTAAAAGTATGTCTGTCTGTCTCTCTTGCTCTCCTTTCAAGTTCTTACTCATTTTTTCCCAATCTGATCATTTAGCAGTTTATATGGATTTTTGGAATACTACAAAGTGAAAGTGACACTGCCTAATTAGAAAATATTTTGAATAGCTAGCCTAAGGCACTGGACTGATTCTAACTTTTCCTAGAGATCCGACAGAATGTGAGGTGAAAGCAAGGTTAACTGTGTTTTCATAAGTAGATGAAATAAGTTTCCATGCCAAAAGACAAGAACACAGGAAATGTGTTACCAGGTCACCTCAGCTGTATAGCCAGAAGTAGAACTACTAAAGCTGTGCTAATCATTACAGATTGTCTAACACTGTCACCCAGCAAAGCTCAAATGACAACTACAATGTACTGCTGTTTCTGTTAAACTTTTTTACTGAATGAAAAACAGCAAATAAGTAAGTTGTCTAACAGGCAGCAGAACTACAAGATTAATACTGCATAGAAAGTACTCAAATTCAAATGTAAGTGCCTACAAACCAAGCATAATTAAAACATATACACAAATCTGCACACATAACATTTAAGATACAGCTAACACTTACAAATTCAAAAGAGTAGGTTTTGGGCAAGCACTTCAAACCATCAAAAGTTAGGATCACATTGAGCCATTCTGGCAGGTGGTTCCAAAGACATGGTCCCAGATGCATGAAAAAATGTTTCCCAGAAAGGTTTATTAAGATAAGGGATGCCAATTTAATAATGACAAGATGCACAAGTATGAGAACTTTTTACTTAATGTGAGACCAAAGAAGGAACCAGCACAGACCCCGGCAGTACTGGTGTAATATGTTGGTTCTAGATACCCCAATAAGTAGGCTAACAGCAGAATTGTATTGTAATCAGTCAATTTCAACATCCAGCAACTCCACCTAGAGTGCATTACAGTAGTTCAGCTGTGAAGAAACCAGAGCAAGCTCGACCAGAGGTAAGTCAGCTGTTGGAAATTAATTATTCCTCAGATATTGACTTGACAATGGTAGAAACCTAATCTTTAAGGATGAGATGATCATCAAACATCAGACCCAAACAGCACACATGAAATATAACAATGGGAATAACAATGGAACAAAATAGGTCTAGAATGAGTCCAAATGAATAATATTCAGCCTGTGTAAAATACTAGGAAAAAACGTAATAATTGCTAGAGCGTATTGTCCCAACAAAATAAGGATAAACCATAAATTATCATCTGCTGATCTCTGTGACAACAATACAATGGGCTATGTCTGCAAATGGCCTATAGTGATCAATGTACTATCCCAGCAAACAAACTGAAATAAATAAATAAATAAATAAATAAATAAAAATGAAATAAACTCACTGCTCATGATTAGAGTGCACATTTCTGGCTATACAGTCTATTTTTCAAACTGAAAGATTAATGAAAACTATGCTGTTTAAAAATCATGTCAAGTATATCATCCCAAGATGGTAATTCGTACCATAGTTTGTACCTGTATTCATAGTTTCTTCCAAAGACGTGCCATCATAAAATGAATGTAAATTTCAATGTGCAAAAACTCTGCTCATTTTGTACAGGAAAAGGTTAATGAGCATTTTCTCAGTCACAAATAAAATAACACTGAAAATCCCAATCTTGATGGTGCATGCACTTAGATCCAGTAGAAGCTGTGATGTTATTTATTTATTTTTTGTTTTTAGTGGAACAGCTGGAATTGGGGGGCATGGCTGAATGCAAAAAGCCAATCGCTAAACTGTGATGATCGGCTTAATATAGTAAAGTGCTTTTTCCATTTTTGTTTTGCTCTTCCACAAAAGAACTGGGTGGAAGGAGACATGTATCTGGCTGTAATAAGCCAATCTGTAATACAATAAAGTGCTTTAGTTATTTATTTATTTTTTTGCTCTTACACATAAAGACAATGCTAGATTGGCCAGATGTGGCTCTGTAGTAGTTGATCTGCAACTAAAGTAGTGTTCTTTTGGTTGAAAAGGAGTTTTGTTATGGCAGAAATGGCTATGGCACTAAGGTCAAAAACTGGTGAGTGGTTCTGGTTGGGTGGGGGTAGTGTGAGGGAAGTCGAGTTGTTGTATAAGAGGGATAATACTTATTGTATAAAGTAAGAATTAAATTGTGAGGGCATAGAGTCAGTAATATTGTCAGTTTTTGGAGAGGGAATTGTTGCTTTACCAGAGTGAAATAGTTTATGTAGGGATGACCAAAAAAGTTTGATTATTTTGATATTTGTATTGAAGGCTGGTGTAGTGACTGCCGCGGTGGTACGGCGGTAGCATTGTTACCTCACAGCAAGAAGTTCTCCCGTTCGATTCTTGGCTTGGCTTGGGAGTGCCTTCTGTGTGAAGTCTGCATGTCCTCCCCGCGGCTGGGTAGCGTTCGAAAGACATGCGTGCATAAATGGGCGTGCCTTCATTGAAGGTTGGGCGTCGAGCTGGCACCTCGGCGTTTCATAAAAAAATCTACTGCCAATCATTAGCGGACTGGAGTTCCGCTGTGGCGACCCCTTACCAGGAAAAAGCCGAAAGACAAACAACAACAACATTGAAGGCTGGTGTAGTATTTTTGCTTGTCATCTCTGATGTGATATTTTGTGAGGTTTATGAGATGTCTAAAAATCTTGAAAGTGTTTTGTGTTCTGTGGCTGTGTCATTCTTTCCAGACTTTACCCCTTAGTAGTATGAGTTCTTTTGTCAGCCATGGTGCAGAGTTGGATTTTGCTCTTTTATTGTATGTTGAGGCAAGGCTATTAAGGATTTTATGGAAATGTGATTAAAATGCATGATGGGCATTAACTTTTGGTAGTGATCTTAACACATTCCAGTTATACTGTGTTAGTGTTTCAATAAAAGTGTCTTTGCTGAATTTGACTGTATTTCTTGTTTGGTTAAATATGATTTGTTTGTGTAGGCTATGATAACTTCTAATGGCATAGGTTGGTATATAGTCACATATCCTAACTGGTAGGCATCCCACTTTAGTTAATTTATTTGATTTGAAATGATCCTGTCTAGGGTTACATGTCTGAAGTTTCATTAATTCTATTAGTAGAGGTTATTAGCTGTGTCTATCCATATAACTTTATGGCTTCAGTACAAATATCAGATGTTATAAGTTGTAAATCCATGTTTACATCTCTCAGTATTATAATTTCATGGTTTATATGATGGGATATCCATAGTAAATGTTTTGTACAGTTTCAGTGTTGTTGCCTGGAGATTTATAAATGGATGTTATACATACAGTTTTTCTATCATTGATTTTAAGAATAGATATCAGGAGTTTATTAAATTTGGGTATTTTCTGTGGGAATAAGGTTACACTTCAGGAGTTTTTATTAATAATTTCTACTCTGCCTGTACGCTCATTTTGTCTATTATGTCTAAGTATGTTAAATCCAGGGGGTATGATTTCATTAACAGCTATTTTTTTAACCAAGTTTTGGTGGCTATAATTATAACAGGGGTGTATGTGGCAAAATAAGCATGGATGCCCTCCTGGATTTTATTGTACATACTTCTTAGGTTCATATTTAAGGTAAGTGTTGGTTCGGTACTTGACCGAGGAGCATAATGTTTGTTAGCCTTGGTCTTTTGCTGAATGATGGGAGCTGGATTGAGATGAATGTCTCCACTGATTATATGAGTGGATATTTTGTAGTGGATAGAGTGTGGCCAGTTATATTTTAGTTTTGGTTTGTTCAGTATTTGTAGATTTGGGTACTTTGGTTTAAGGTGTTTATAGTTAAAGAGCTTGGAAGTAGTTTGTTTGTAGAGATGAGGAGCTATGAGGACAGAGAGGCAAGGTAGGTGCTTATGGTTTGTGTGTGGGTTGGTTGACTGAAGTCCTACGTATGTGTAGAGGATAGATATTATAAGTGGTCAGTGATGTTAGAATGGCAAGGAGTCAGAATAGTAAAGACTGAGTTACGGGCATTTTGTAATCTGTTAGTAGTGCTAGATGTGGTGGAAGCTTGGGAGAGGTAGATAATGTTTAGGGGTAGTAGGTTACTTGTATTGATGCAGTAGTGGTAGCCATACAGGGAGTATAGGAAACTGATGGGAGGTGACAGTGTATTAGCACTTTTTCTATAGGTAGATTAGTGTATTGTGTGAAATGGTAGGATTGGCTGAGAAGTTTCGCAGGATAGAGCTAAACAAGAATAAAAGTAGAGTAAAAGTGATCTATCCTCCAGAAATCACAAAGGTGCATTCCACTGAAACCTTATCTGGCAGTGTATCTTTAGGGAGTGATGAGTTTTCTGTCTTATGTGACCTCTACTTTAGAAAAGAAAACAGATTAATGGACTGCTTTAGAGGCAATTCTGAAATCAGCTTTGTAAGGAAGCAGGAGTTACTTGAAAGAGACAGAGACATTTCTATCTTGTAAAAAATAAATACTGCTTCCTGCATAAGAGAGTCTGAAACTCACAGATTGTGTCTCTCAATTTCTTTACTCAAGACTTTTGAGCAAAGACAAAATAATTCCCTGGAGAAAATGCCAAGGACAATCTTTAAATATTATTAAAATTCACTTAACAAGTTAATAGAGCAAAACATTTTGCACCAATATGCATTTTCTGAACAATAAGAAAAATAAAACTCTAATATCTGGCATTATTGACAAACTAAATTTTTACAAGGGGCAGGACAAAAATATGAGGCAAATTCTAGAATAATCTGCAAAATTAGGAAGAGCAGAGAGGTAAGGACATTGGTGACAGCCACCAAGATAAATGTCTTCCAAGATCAACATTAATGCTGCCAATCCTTCTAGAAGGAAGCAATTCCACAAAAAGAACTGAAATAAAAACTTATTTTAAGAAGCTGCTTGACCACAGTCCTGTGCTAGGTCACAATCCTCCCCTCAGCAAGTTCATGATAGACATAAATAACTGACAAATTCACTCCAATTATGAAATAACTGAGGCCCAAATCAAGCAGGTGTGTGAATTAAGTCCAGATCAACTGAAGGCTAACTGACTGATGTAGTACCAGATACTACTCCATTACTACTCCAACTTGGGGGCCTCAGGCCTGCTGAGAGGAATAAATGTCACTCACTGAACCACTGGCTGGGAGATAAGGTGGAATCGACAGTTTACACCTGGAGCCAGGTCATGAGGTGGCACTGACTGGTTGTCAGACAAAATTAGAAGAGGTTCCAGTTTCTAAAGTCTTGGCGCTAGAAAGTCTAACTATAATTCTAAATGGATGACGTGAAGAACCCCTTCTCCCTGGAGGATCATAAACCCCTGTACCATGTCAGTGCAGATATGGGGTCTGCACTGATATGGTAGTGCAAACATGGCACTCTGTCCTGCCAGTGAAGCCACCATAGCCAACATTTACAACAGATTTGTGGGCAGGAAGGCCCTCCAGAACATTGCTAGTGGTGATTCTCCACTCCAGGGCCTAGTGACCAAGGCATGATATCACAACTGAGTGATAGCCCACCGCTGGCTCATCACAGTCCATTGCAAGACCTGCATCCACAGGCCTGTAAAGAGTACCATACTAATCATGGCAACTATTAAACCCAGATATGAAACAGAATCCAGTCCTAGACCCTGTAATCCATTCTCTTCAAAGAGCCCAGGAATGTGATCTCCTAAGCCCTCTCCTATGGCAGAGATAACCATCTGTACTGCTTCAGGCCTATGAAGGATATCCTCTGAGATGGAGTCAGAGGGAACTTCTCATAATTTCTTACCATCCCAAGGAATGTAACTATGGGAGTGCCCACTTCAGAAATTCCAGGACATCCCTGCACAGATTGACATCCAGATATACACCCTGGTAAGAAAATAAGTAAAGGTTCTTCTCTCACAAGAATTTTCACCACAGCCAACAACCTAGTAAATCAGGGGTGTCCAACCTTTTGGTTTGCCTGGGCTACATTGAATGAAGAGGAATTTTTTTCAGATAAACAGGTATGGAACCCTTGGAGCATAATTTGCGTAGCTGCTAAGAGAAAAATACTATGCGCCTACATATATTTATTTTAAAACAGTTTGTTTTGCAATAAAAACACAATGCTTCCACACAGTTTTAGAACTTTATTAGGCAATAAACATCAGTGTGGAAATGGAAATTTGGGATGCATGTTTACAGCACCAGTAGAAATTCATAAGACAAACCTGGGCAGCTGACATTGGACTATCTCTGCATTTCAAAGGGACTTATGGAGTGTGTGCTCCAAAGTGAAGATAAAATGTAAAGTTTTCTTTTGTCGTTTTTTGTTGTAAAACTAATGTTCAACTTTAGATCTTGACTATTCTCAGTCCTTTCCCCACCGAGAGAGAGGATTGCCACACCAAAGTATGCAGGAGCCCTTAAATAAATGACCCTTCCAGAAGTCTGGCCTTGCATACACAAGCAGTTATGACACCAAAATTAAACATTTTCCCCAAATACCCCTCTAGTAGATTGCCCATGTATGCATAAGCACTTTGACATCAAAAGAAACCTTTCCCACAGGATTCCTCTAACAATGTGACTATACATACACAAGCACTGAAATTGCACCAAAATGAAGCATTAGCCAAACAACCACTTCAGTAGTTTTCCCTTGTATGCACAAGCAGTTACATGACATCAAAATAAAACATTAACTCAAACAGGCCCCCCATAGTTTGCTCATGTATGCACAAGCACTTAAATGACATCAAAATAAAACATTTCCCCCTATGACCCCCACCAGTAGTTTGCCCATGTAGGTACATGAAAATGAAATATTTCTCCCACAATCCTTCTATTAGTTCGCTCATGTATGCACAAACTCTTAAATGACACCAAAATGAAACATCATTCCAAACGACCCCTCCAGTAGTTGCCCATGTATGCACAGGCTAAAAATAATGGCTGGACAAAGATCCAAAAAGTACAGTTTTGTACCTACCATAAATGTAGATGTTCGAGGATCCACATTGCTGCAGTCCTAACCATTGGGTAGTCCGCTGTCCAGTCGGCCCGAATACCAAAGTATATGGCTGACGTCGGTCAAGGCGCATTAGACTGACGTCAGTACGTCAGGGTACTAATGCGCATGACCGACGCCATATCTTCAGTCTTTTCTTGCCCCAGATGTCAGAAGACCCTAAAAAAACAAGGCCCAAACCAAAACACCAAAAAACCTGCACCAAACTTATATACAATATATATATATATATATATATATATACAGATGTACAATAATATACAGCAACTCACACCACCACCCCTAAACACAGAGGGAAAGGGAGGGAAATAGGTGGACTGCAGCAATGTGGATCCTCGAACATCTACATTTATGGTAGGTACAAAACTGTACTATGTTCTTCATTCCACATTGCTGCAGTCCTAACCATTGGGTAGAATCCCAAAGCAGAGGTAAGGGAGGCTGGCAAATCATAAAGAAGCAGGAGCTGCCAACATGCCTTGCAAAATGGCTGTGGCAAAACCAGCCCTAGATTTAGAGTAGAGAGGAAGGTGGTAATGCTTAGAGAAAGTATGCACTGAACTCCAAGTAGCTGCCTCTAAAATATCCTTAGTTGCCACCCTTAAAATGCTGTTGAAGTGGCAGTAGCCCTAGTGGAATGAGGCCTAATCCCAGCTGGAATCTCCTTGCCATGATGGGAATAACAAAAAGAAATGCAAAACCCAATCCACTTAGAAATAGTTTGCTTAGACACAGGCTTGCCCTGAGAACTCAAAGCAAAAGAAACAAACAACTGCTGAGACTGCCTGAAATCCTTAGTCCTGCTTAAATAATAACGCAACTGCCTATGTACATCTAAAGTGTGCAAAATCTTTTCCCCTTTATTTTGGGGATCTGCATAGAAAGTAGGCAAATGAATAGTTTGGTTTAAAGCCACACTAGAAACCACCTTGGGCATAAAGGAAGGATTAGTACGTAATGATACCCTATCCTTATGGAAAATCAGAAAGGGCTCTACTGCCATAAGGGCCTGCAACTCAGAAACCCTTCTTGCAGAAGTAATAGCCAACAAAAAAGCAGTCTTCCATGACAAATATTTTAAATCAGCAGCACCCGCAGGCTCAAAAGGTTGTAGAGTAAGTTTTTCCAACACAAAATTGAGATCCCAAGCAGGAGTAGGAGCTCTACGTGGGGTCTTATATTCTTTGCCCCTCTGAGAAACTGCTTGAACAAAGGATGCGAAAACAATGGTGGGTCACAATCATAGTGAGCTGAAATTGCTGCAGCATGAATCTTAATGGAAGAGAAGGACAAACCTTTGTCCAATAACTCAGTAAGATATTGAAGAGCCACACTCAAATTAGGCTCAGAAATCTCCAAATTCCTTGCTGCACTCCAAAATAAAAATCTCTTCCATTTTCTGCATACACTTTCCGTGTACTAGGTCTTCTAGCTTCCATAATCACATTTAAAACTTGTTGAGGAAGTTGAGACCGGCTGTCTCTCAAAACAGAATATGCCATGCTGTTAGATGAAGAGAACGAAGCTTGACATTGAGCAGGTGGCCTTCTCTCTGAGACAAAGGTGTGGAATCAAGGGTAAAGGCCATGGAGGCTTCTTTACTAGACTCCTCAGTAATGGGTACCAGTGCTGCCGAGGCCAATCTGGAGCTATTAAAATCATCCTTGGCTTGTCTTGTCTGACCTTTAGAAGCACCTTTGGAAGAAGAGGCAGAGGTGGAAACGCATACACATGAAGATTTTTCCAACTGAAAGAAAGAGCATCCACTTTCCAAGCTGTGTGATGTAACCTCTTTGTGCAAAACTTTGGCAGCTGGTGGTTTAGTGGAGAAGCGAACAGATCTATGTCTGGAGTTCCCCAGGACACTGTCAACCTTTGAAATACATGAAGATCCAGTTTCCACTCGTGGGGATCCATGATTTGTCTGCTTAACACATCTGCTAAGGAGTTCTGTGCTCCGGCAGAAACCTTGCCTGAAGAGTTAGTTGCAAGCTGAGCGCAGTCTCCCATAAAATCATTGCTTGCCTGCACAATGGGTAAGAATGTGTTCCCCTTGTTTGTTGATGTACCACATGACAGTTGTGTTGTCTGTTAGAATCAACACCTGCCCTGGAAGAAGTAACTCCTTGAAAGCCATTAATGCAAACTGGACTGCTAACATCTCTTTCATGTTGATATGTAGATGCTGTAGTCTGGCAGGCCACTTGTCTTGTATCCACTTTCCATTTAGATGAGCTCCCAAGCAATGTCTGAGGCATCTGTCGTTAGAATCTGACTCGCCTCTGGCCGGGTCACAGAGAGTCCCTTGTTTAGGTGACATTCCTGAGCCCACCACAAAAATTCCTTTTGAATGCAAGGTATTATTTGAATGACAGTGTCCAAATCCTGGCAGTGCTGTGTCCATACATTTTGAGATACCATTGCAGCTTCCTCATATGCAGTTTGGCATTGGGAAGCACCAGAATACAAGATGCCATGAACCCTAATGCTTGAAGGACTGTCCTTGCAGTCAGCACGGACTGATGAGATAGTTGATGAACGTAAAGGGATAGACTCTGTTGTTTGTCCGGGGTTAAAAAGGCCATCTGGGCTGCTGTATTCAGTCTCACACCCAGAAAGCACATGTCTTGAGAGGGTACTAGACTGGACTTTATTTCGTTCACAGAATACCCTAGGCATCTTAGCACTGCTATAACATATTCCAGATGCTGTAGAAGGTCCTCCTTTTCTTGAGCCAGAATCAGGCAGTCATCCAAGTAAGGATAGATTTGAATTCCTTTTAGTCTGAAGTAAGCTATCACTGGAGCCAGAACCTTTGTGAATACTCTAGTAGATAAGCCAAAGGGCAATGCAGAGAACTGATAATGAGAATTTCCAGCTCGAAAACGCAGATACCTCCTGCAACTTAGTCTTATAGGCACATGAAGGTAAGCTTCCTTGAGATCTAAAGTTACCATCCAGTGGTCTTTGCCCAGCAGAGGTAAAAGCTGTTGTAACGCCAACATCTTGAACTTGGGAATGTCCAGATAAGTGTTGAGGATAGATAAATCCAAAATTGGTCTCCACGTGTTCCCCTTCTTTGGTACTAGGAACAGGCGAGAATAAAATCCTAGGCCCCTTTCCAATACAGGGACTGACTGAATGGCCCCTATTTGGAGTAACAGAGAAATTTGCTTGTGAGCCTCTTTCCTTTGTGTAGGAGGAACGTCTGGCATGCCTTTGAAAGGGGGCAATGTATGGAAATAAAACCTGTAACCGTGGTGAATGATATCCAACACCCATCTGTCTTGAGTAATTAAATCCCAATTTTCATTGAAAAGAGACAGTCTTCCTCCCAAAGGAGCTGCCAGACGAGAATCTACTGGCAGCTGAAAAAGCAGGTCATTGGGTCTGTTTACGAAAGGACTGACCCCTGCCCTCACCAGAAGTCTGAGCAGGTGAACTCCCTGATCTAGGCCTAAAAGAACCTTGAGCTCTGCCCCTACCACGTCTAGACCTACCCCTAGACTGGGAATCATACGCAGGATATGTCCATCCCTTAGTAGGCCAATTTCTACTAAACTTGGTGGCTGCACCTGCAAAAATCTTTAACAGTTTGCATAGACTTAGCTTTGTCCTCCATTTTCTTCAGGACTGCTTCCACAGGCGAACCAAACAACACATCAGAATGTAAAGGAGCATCCAAAATCCTTGTCTTAACATGCTCAGCTAAATTCTGATCCCTCAACCAGGCATGCCTGCGAAGAACAGAACTAGTGGCAGCCACCCTCGAGGAGGCCTGCACAGCATCAAAACCACATTGCAAAGAATGCTTACCCACTTGTTCAGACACATGAAGTAAATCCAGCAACTCTTTACACTCTATACCTTCCGCCAAAGCATCCACCTTAGATTTCAATTGTGAAAGGAGATAATTTTGATATTTTAGCATGTGAAACTGACAATTCAACGCTCTCATGGCTAGAGTGGAAGAAGTATACACTTTCTTTCCCCACCTATCCAAAGCCCTTGCCTCTTTATCAGTGGGAACAGGATTTTTAACCACAGAGGCCTTAACACCTTTAGGCCCCTGAGAAACAGTTTCTGGGTCCGCCCTAGGACTCTTAAACAAATACTTATGAGCTTCGGGCACCCTATAGTACCTATCAGGTTTAACAGGAGCAGGAGGCAAAGAGTCAGGGTTCAGGGAAGCCTCTGCAAAAACATCTTCCACCACATTCAACACAGGAGGTATAGCTAAGGGCCTATGTTGTGGTAAAATAAGAATTCCCTAAGCCTTTTCCTGGAATCAGAGTAATCTTGGCCTTCCCATTTAAAGTGTTCCCTCATGGAATGCAGAGTCTCTGAAAATGAGAAATCCTCAGGAGGAGAAGCTGTAGGTGTGGAATCATCCACATCAGAATCAGAATAAGGAGGAAAGTCCTGTAATTCTTCCGCAGAAGACTCAAGCCTCTGAATACTGTTCCAAACCCTCAAACTCAGGTTCCACCCTAGGCCTCTTATCAGGAGGGGGCATAGAGCCTCTAATCATAGTAATGAAATCTTCTGCCATTTTAAGCATATGTTTCTTAGGCACAGAACCTGAAGTGCTAGGAGAAACCCCCACTGTAGCTGAACTTGGCCTACCTCTGAAAGAAGTTTTGGCAACAGTAGGAGAAGCTCTAACTAACTTGGGAACAGAGGGAAGAACAGTTACCTGAGAAGCCCCCTCAGCCTGGCCTACCTCCTGAGAGGGCACATCCTGTAACAATAAAGTGTCTGCCTGAGACTCCAAAGAAACTCCTGGCAAAACCTCTGGCTCCACAGAGCCTTCTAAAGAACCGATGTCCGGGACTGCCGGTTCATCAACCCTAGGCTTCGCTGTTTTGTCTTTGCGCTTCTTAGCGGGCGCGGGCGGAACATCCGACGGCATTTTGTAATTACAACGCTTCCCAAACACTAACCTGGCACAGTCTAACCTTCTCTTAATAGTGCGTTTATTAAATCTAGCACAAGAGCGGCAACCAACAACGTCGTGCTCAGGCCCTAAACAAGGTATACACAGAGTATGGTAATCCCTATGAGGTATCTGTTTCCCACAAGAAATACAGTTATTCACTTTTTCTGACATCCGGTTAAATACTGAGGCAAGAAAACCAAAATGCTCCCAACGGGTACTTAGCCAACTTTGATTCGGTCTGAAACTCCGACTTCGGAAATATTTCAGAACGCCAACCTGCACTCGCAAGAACTGCTTCTGCATCGGACCATGCGGCAAAAAAGACTGAAGATATGGCGTCGGTCATGCGCATTAGTACCCTGACGTACTGACGTCAGTCTAATGCGCCTTGACCGACGTCAGCCATATACTTTGGTATTCGGGCCGACTGGACAGCGGACTACCCAATGGTTAGGACTGCAGCAATGTGGAATGAAGAACATCCAGCGACAGTTTTTAATTATTGTTCTTATACACTTGAAATAACAAGTTACGTATTAGAATGCATTTTGAGTATTATAAGAAGGCTCAAACTAAACATAATGTCTGTCCGTAATAATTTGCTGCAAAACTACAAATTTAATGAGGAAAGAACCAATAATATGAGGGGAAATCTGGGCATTCTGCACAAATTCAGAGTAGAGAAGCCAACCTTCCATACAGCTACTTCTAAAGGAAATATAAACAGAAACTGAGGAGGGAAAACAACTTCTGGTTTACAAATGAGCTTAAAGCCCTCCTAATCATCAGAGAGAATACCTGTACAACCCCACAAACATCTCACAACTACAAAGTTTCACAACTATGCAAAGAAGCAGACGGACACCACAAAACCTAATGAAACCCTTTCTTATAAAATTAGTCTACTTCTTAATGTAGAAAAGATGGAAATCAGAAAGAAGTGAAAAGTTTTGGTAGAATTAGGTTAGATGAGTACCTGGACAAAAGAAATGCTCCTGATGAGGATGCATGTGAAAAGTGACAAGTGACTAACCTGGTTGCTGTCTCGACTCTCTCTCGGTCTCTCCCTCACAACTAGAGTGCTGGAAGAAAATGGGGCAGTAAGAGGACTAATCAGCAGCTGCATCACGTATGTGACAGCTTGCTGACTTCACAGTCCAGGGTCCTAGTGCCTGCCAGACTCTGCCCCCCCCCCCAGTCCAGATAAATACTACTGTACTCTGAATTGCCACACAATTAGGTCAAATCACATAACAATGTTAAGTACAGTTTGCAATGATTGCAAATTGTACTTAACATTGTTATGTGATATGGAGGCTTGGGAGCCTCATTACTAGCTGTCCAGGGCCTCATGCAGCCCGCAGGCCTCAGGTTGGACACCCCTGCTGGTAAACACTTTGAGAAATGAGTACCCAGGTCTCAACATTTTACACTCAAAGTAATATCCACTCAGTGCAAATAAGAACTTCCCTGTGGATGCACCCAATGATTTGCCAATAGACCACATTTTTTTTTCAAGAGTGACACCTAGGAAATCACTGTCAAAAAATATATGTACTGGACATCGTCTTGAAGTCACATAAGCTCATAATGGGACAGAAGGTATAAACAACCTAATGATGACAGATCAGACAGAAACTAAAGTTGAAAATGTGGGACTGAAGGAAGAAATGATTATTGGTTTGGAACAAGGGGTCCAAGAGCAACTTAAGAGATATGGCAAAGATGTCAAGCAATCTGACTTAATGTTAAAGAAGTGACAAGTTTATTAGAGGAAACTGGGAGTGATTTGTACCACTTAGGTGGACTGTTGGCTGGATATGTATAATACCTTGAAGTGCCAGAAGTTGAAGACAGTGAGTTTTTCCATGATCAGTAAGTTATGGCAATTATTTAAGCAGCAAATTGGTGAAATTTGGGAAAAGTTAACAGACACTTCTGAATACATGGATTATGTGGAAAAACAGTCTGTTTCAATGGAAGATAAAACTTGTAGTAAACATTTGAGACTGGATGGAGTTTTAGTAGGAGGCAAAAGCATGCATTTGTTGGATTTTGTTCAGAATAAGATGTGCACTGGACAGGTTTTATGATGACTTAATTGAATGTTAAGAAAGCAATTCATCTGCTGCTGACTCTAAATGAAAGAAAATATGGGAAACCTAGAGTTATTCTAGTTTAATGGGTGAAATGCTATGGAAAAGAACAAGTTTGACGAAATTGTAACAACCAGGAAAGCAATTACAGTGGCTGAATGACCTATGTATGCAGGTCATGACTTATCAAAACTGAAATATAAACTTGAGTTTTTTCTTTCTATATTGTAGGTGATTTTGACTAATGGAGTGTTTTGCCACTGTAGAAGAAACAATAGTTAAGAGGGTTACCTATATACTTGACTTGTGGACCTATGAAATGGACTAGACATGTACTAATAATCTAGAGATTCGCCAGGTTCAGTTCAAGAGAAGAAAAGATTTAGAGAAACAGAATGAGATGAGTGGAAGAGAAGGAAGACTGTTTATTGGGGCATGTGCCATGATGAACAGAACTGTTTTAATGTTATGGCACCCCGCACTATGAAAGACTTTTTCTATGACTACAGGTATTTTTAACATGATTTACTTACACAGGACACACAATATTGGAGTACTAAACTTCATGTTATCTTTAACAGATGTAGGGAGAATGTCCAACTACTTTTTAAAGGATGTAAAACAAAAGAAATCTGTACCATACAATGCATGCAAGATAGAGCTTCTTGCAAACTCATAATTAAAATATAAAGACATTTTTATTCATTATGCACGAGAGTTGTCAGAAGTGAATTTTAAAAAGCACAACATACCGTTTTGAACTGTATGATTATAGATATGACCTTCTAATTAAAAATCATGTTTGAGAACACTTGTGATGCAACAGTAACACATAATCAGTTTGGATTAGTCCAGGCCTTCAAAAAATTAAAATGTCTTTTCACAGTGTATTGTTTCAACATTCTGGCAACAGATGCAACCAGCTAATCAAAAGGTTCATGTCTGAAAATAATATAATATGTCAGGAAGACAGAACTTTATTTTATTTTTGATTTGGATGACCAAATCATTCCCAGTTAGTAAGTAGTAAACCATATTTTGAATGTAAAAATTTAATAGGGAAATGGTATTTCTTTATTGCTTATAAATGGGAATTTGTAGAATAAAAGTGTGAACCAGCTTTACATTAACAGAAATATAGTCTGAATTACATTTACAGGTGATTTGAAATGAAGAAATGTGGATGTTAGCTGATTATTACTTATACAGGGGAAGCTATAAAATAAATGTACTAGTTAGCTTTTATACTTTAAAAGACTCTCTACATCACTGTCAAGGATAAATCACAAATATAATGCATGTGGGTCTGCCTTTTAATGTTTTTTCAAGGTTACTGCATTAGTGATCAATGGACTACTGACTTTAGCTCAGAGCTGTGGACTGCAAGTAGACTGATATATTTAATAATAGTGTGATATTTAAGAGTGCAAATGACAAAGCTGTTCATGTTTATAGTGTTTTATGCTGTAGCAACATTTATAATCACTAATATGTCATCTTTCTGATACAAAGCACAACGAAAAAGTTGAGGTAAAAAACACACCTTTATCAAACACAAAGCTTTCAGGTACAAGACCCTTTCTCAATGATAGACACAGGTGCATTAAAATCAATGATAGACACAGGTGCATTAAAATCATGATAGACACAGGTGCATTAAAATCAGTACTTTGTACTTTTGACTCTGCAGCAGTATATACTTGATCTTTCTGATACAGGAATTTAGGCCAGGTTCAATTAAGAAGAAGCAAAATTGGTTCCTGTTAGCTGACCCTATGAGAAGTAATATGACAATGAGACCTGGATACTTTAACAGTACTTGAATTTTACTATGGTCAAATGAGATTTTAATTTATTCATGTATAATGGCGTCTATATTACAAGATCGAATGCTTAGAGGATCAAACTTATAATATCGAACTCAAAAATGTCAAATGGAACAGGAAAATATGTCAGTTGGCCACACGGAAAAAAAAAAACTTTGCGCCCGACGTGGAGGGGCCTGTGTCCC
Organism: Protopterus annectens; assembly: GCF_019279795.1. Taxonomy (NCBI): domain Eukaryota; kingdom Metazoa; phylum Chordata; order Ceratodontiformes; family Protopteridae; genus Protopterus; species Protopterus annectens. The sequence goes on from NC_056725.1 coordinate 382,717,564, forward strand.
CCACACTCCCCTAACTAAATATACCAAATCCAAGATGTGAGATCAGAGATGCGAGATCAGTAGACAAAACAGCAAAATCTGGCAAATGGCCAAGGGAAATCTTTTATGCATTAAATCGCTGTTTTTTGCTTTCGCTATTACAAGTTCAGTGTTTACGTGTTCGATCATCTAAGCATTTGATTTTGTAATATAGACCTGTATAATGTTATAGATTTTATTATCTAAAATTAGATTTGCAGTTTAAGATGGGCGGCCAAGGTGGTGCAGCGGTTAGTGTTGCTGCCTCACAGCAAGAGGTTCTCCGTTTTGAATCTCGGCTGGGGTGTCTTCTGTGCAGAGTCTGCATGTCCTCTCTGTGGTCATGTGGGTTTCCTCCAGGTGCTCCAGTTTCCTCCCACATGCCAAAGACATGCTGTAGGTGGATTGGACACTCTAAACTGGCCCTAGGTGTGAGTGTGTGTGTGTGTGTGTGTGTGTGTGTGTGTGTGTGTGTGTGTGTGTGTGTGTGCGCCTTCTGTGGAAGGTTGGGCTCCGGGCTGGCAACTCAACACCGTAAAACTCCACTGCCAATCATGAGCGGTCTGGTGATCCACTGCGGCGACCCCTAACCGGGAAAAAGCCGAAAGAAGAAGACAATTTGCAGTTTAAGTGATGGACATACCTCTCAACCTCTTAGAACAATAAATCTGGACAAAACCATAAATAAAAGTGAAACTAAGGCCCAAAAATAGGAACAATTTTTAATTATTGCTCTTACAAACTTAGAAAGTCGATAGAATAACAGGCTTTTCATTAGCATTTATTTTCTGGAAGATATTATGCCTGAAAGTTAAATATCTGTCATTATTTATTTTCTAACTTCAATCTTTAATCATTGCCACTAATTTGCCAGAAAAAAACACAATTTTATAAAAATGTACCAAAAATGAGGGGAAAATCTTGACATTGTGTGAAAACTATACAGCTGAGAGGAATGGAGATGGATGCATTTTGAAGTTATAGACGTAAAGCATTTCACTGAGGATAAAGGACAGTGGTAGGAGACTGTAACACAACAGGAAATAATGAAGACATACCACTGGGGAGGTCAAGACATATGCTCATATTTGGAATTATTGACATAATAAAATAAGCAGAAAGAAGTGGAATATACACATTTCAGTGAAACATGATTCATGGTAATAATTGTTACATGTTGAAAGAATACTGTAAAATGTCTGAACTATGAAAAAATATCCAATGATAGTGTCAGATCATGCACTTCTACTACTTATGTTTTGCAAACAAATAAAAGTAATTGATGGTTAGGAATTGTTACAAATGACTGCAGTTAGACTTTGAATACAGAAGCTCCTTGGGATCATATAACAATGATAAAAATCTCTGGACACACTGGGGGAAGGGGCATTGCCAGGAGTTTTATTCATTTGGTGATGTATGGATCACAGCTAAGATGTGGCCAGAAAGGCAGCTGCCTTGGGTGCAGAGTGTTGGGGGAACATGATCAGTCAACTCTGATCTTTCTCTTTAATGCAATACCAGCTTTGAGTGCTGTAGAGTTCCTTGTGTGGTCTAAACTGTAGCAACTGCTTGCTACATTTAAAAGTAAAAAAAAAAAAAAACAACATTTTCTTTGTCATAAAATGTTATTTTTTTTTTCTTCACTTGAAGAGCTGAGGGGTTAGGGCACTCATTCATAGTAACGTCCCAGGGCACTGGCTGGACCAGTCACGGTTCTGGTATGGTGTATGGAAGGGAAGGATGAGCATGGAGGCCAGGCTGTAGTTACGTCAAATTTTAAAATTTAAAGAGGAAGGTTATACTACACACAAGTTTTTTTTATCTTGCTAATCTTTTGAGAAATACATCACTGAAAATAATATCATATATGTCATAGCACATGTCTGTTAATCTGAGGGGTGGGTTTGACTAAGTGTTGGAGGGAAGAAGAGGCATATTAATCTATCTAATACACTGACAGGCTGAATAAAATTAAAATATGTGAGTGGTGCATATATTCAGTTTACTAGATGCTGCTCTAGCTAACTCTTTAACTTGACAGCACCTAAAAGCAAGTTTGAGTGATAGTTGATTTGACCAGTGTAAATAATTTTATCAATAGTTAATGGTTAAAATTTATAACAGTATTATACCAATTTTATTGTGGAATATATTAATAGATAATGCTGTGGCACATTATAATATTAAGCATTCTACAGAAAATGCATAAACTATAAATGCAACTAAGTATTGCACTCGTAGCAAGATTACTTTTTAATAAGAAATGGGGAAACAGTTATTTAGATAGAAATAATGGGATTCCTCTCCCTGCACCACTTTAGTAATGGGTGCTAACCACAACCCTAATGCTTTCCCTTCCCCCAAACCCAACCCTATACCTTAACATCATTAAAAACTTCATATAACACTGATACTACACAAGACAGACTCAGACACACAAATATTCACAAACACACACAAAGAACACTACATCTATCTCCTAACCTCATCCTTACTCTAAAATACACAAACTCACACGCAAACACACAACACCCATCATTCCCCCATCCCTGACACTAAACCTAACACACACACACACACACACACACACACACACACACACACACACACACACACACACACACACGTTCTCACCCCACCCCAATTCCACTTACCTGGATCAACATTCCACACCATCAACATATCCACCACTTAGCCATATATACTGTTAACATTAGATTACACACCCCAGTTTTTTGGACAAACATACGTTCCGTAAAACGCAGGGGAAGAAAAAAAAATATATATATATATATATATATATATATATATATATATATATATATATATATATATATATATATATATATATATATATATACATACACACACACACACACACACATATATACACACACACATATATATATATATATATATATATATATATATATATATATATACTGAAGAACCACATTTGAAATCAGTGCTGGATTTCTTACAGTGTGGAAAAGCAATAATCCACAAAAAAAAAAAAATAGCAGCACCAGAGAAAGCAATGCAAAACTGTGTTATAAGGAGCTTTTATGGCTTTTATTACCTCAGTTGACTGAATCAATAAAAAACAAACTCATTTCACTACTGAATGTGTCTTCAATAAACATGAGATGTCACTTCCTTGATATACAAACATACTTAAACTGCAATAGGACATAATCACAATGCACCATGAATAAAATATAAAGCAAAGTAAACTTATCACAAAAATAAACATTTTTCCACATAATAAAAGCTGAGTGAACATAAATATTTACATATCATCCCTGAAGCTTTTATTATACAAGTTGTTGCTAAACTGTAATAATTCTGCAGACACAGGAAGCTAATGCACATACATTTCCTTCTGAAAGGCACAAAACATACATTTACTTTTGAAAGCCACATAACAGTTTTTGTTAATACAATAATGGCTGTAAAGGAGAATAATGCACATACATTTCCTGTTAAATGAGCTCTGCATGTATTGTTCAATGGATGTCCGTATAAGGCTGGTGAGGCTGAGGGGATTATAATTACTTAGGTATATAGAGGGACCACCCTTGTGTAGGGGGGTCTATATTATATCCTCGAACGCTTAAAAAAAGCGAACGCTGATTGATCAAACTTATTTTCGCGAAACTGCAAAGTATCGAAGCAGCAGAAACTCAAATTTTTTCCTAGGGAAAGAATTCGGTTGTCCGTTTCTGTTGCTTCGGTATTTTCAGTGTTATGGTGGAAAGTTACCGGTCGGATTCAGGTAAGTGTGCGATTGTGTGGATGTGAGTGTTAGGGTGATTTACGTGAGTTAGGGTTAGGGCTCGGGTTAGGTGTGTGTGCGACTGAGTGGACATGAGGGTTAGGGCGGATTTAAGTGAGTTATGGTTAGGGAGCGAGTGAGGTGAGTGTGCGATACTGACGGACCTTAGGGTTAGGGTTTGGGTTAAGGTAAGTGGGTAGTTAGTGGTGTGTGCATAGTTTAGTGTAGGGTTAGGTATCAGATTTTAGGTGTATGTGTGTGGATTTCTGTTTGTTTGGTGTGCTTGTGTTTTGTGTATGTGTTTTGGATCAGCGATTTTTTTCCCTAGGAAAAAAATCGCTGATCTGACAGTTCGAGATGGTAAGCTTTCACTTAAATTAGGTCAATCAATCAGCGTTTGCTTTTTTAAGAGTTCGATGATATAATATAGACCCGTGTAGGGGCATCACAGTGGCTGTTCTCCAAGCATCAGTCACAAACCTTGTGGATATGCTGTGGTTGAACAGTTTAAGTTGAGACATGGAAAATACATTCTTGGCACTAATAAGAATGCTGTTTGGTATGTTCACTGGTTCCCACAGAAGTATTTTTTTTTTGGCCTTTGACATGGGTTCTAAGACTTGTCCAAAGGTGATTTATTTCAGAAGAAATTAAATTTTTAGGGATACTGGGGGAAACAATGTGGGTATCTGGGGTAAACTTAGCACTAAATTTGTAAGGTAATATACTGTCTACATCATTGCCATTAAAATATGTGATATTATTTTAGATGAAGTTAATGATTCTTGCACATTATTCTTTAATTTACTGATATAATTGAACAAACAATAGTCTAGTAGTTTCCTTTGATATCTGCAGTAACATTAAGACATGTTTCCAATGGTTAGACAGCTCTAGAGGGTGACTGCAGAATAATCCAGCATATGAAGCAAGATAATTTGATGAAACAAATGGAGTTGGAGGAGGATATCATGGTAAGACCTGCTACACAAGTTATAGTAACAGCTGCAGGACAGGATGGAGAGTCAGGGGAAGAGAAAAGTGCAGCAGCAGAACTATAGCAGTGGTAAAGGTGGGCTAAGTACACTGAGGCTCTGGCAAAGAGGGAGCATCTGGGCTAGAATTATGTGCCACGACACAGGCAGCACATAATAAACTGGTGACTAAAGTATTACGTCCAGGCTATGCATGGCAGTAAATGAGATGGCCATTACGTGCTGTAGACATCCATATACACACACAGGTTAGGGATGGGTAGACCACAGTCATTGCCATTTTCACAGTTGACAAGGACACAGTGAGAGGTGATTGCAGCACTGCAATGTGGGGAATAGTCATGCAAGGAGAACACAGCAACCATGTACTTGGTAAGGCTGTGGAGAGTCAGACATCACATCCTCCAGTGGTGGCATCATGTTAACATGATGGGACTATTGCTGGTATCCAGTGTCTTAGCCTGAGGCATCAGACTGGATCTGGGAGGCAGAGAGGGGGTATGTATGTAGGACTCTGCATGTGCATTCTTGACAAAGTGCCCCATGAGTGACAAACAATGCTGTACATGACTTACATGATGATGATGTTGTTGACCAGGGTTGGCAGACAGTTTTCCTGCAACCAATAGTGATAACATTTCACCAAGGCTCTTTGTAATCTGATGTGGGGGAGTCTGGGCCTGACCATCTGACATCCAAGAATTTTCCCACAGACATGAACTGCGGGACTTGTGTTTCCAGACAAAATATTGACTGCAATGCATTTCCTGGACGCAGATATGCAGGCCACAATTCCTACCAATGACCTCAGCAGTACTCTCTGCTACCCACCATTATACTTCACGACAGCCGTGACTGCATTGCTGACTTGTACATCTGCTTGTTGATGCTGTGCGCAGCAGCCATATTAGGAACACTCCTGGAAAGATGGCATCATTGCACCCCCACATGCATCTCTCCACTGTGCTGCACATGCCAATTCAGATTTGGTGTGCAAGTCAACTGTTATACAGGTTGGGGAAACAGATGAAACCCATGGGGGACTCTCAGGTACATGATGTCTGTCACAGTCTGATGAGGCTGTGCCCTCAGTCAACACATCTACAGGGGCTTCTGTATTGGTTAATGTGCATGATCTCTTGTCCTGCAGTGTTGCAGACAGTGCCAGTGTGTCATCAGACTGTGCCACCTGCATATTGCCAATATTACCAGCAGCAAATACCCTGCTGATGTCAGTTCTGTGGTGTCTTGTTGTGTTTGACCCTCTACCACTGGATCCTGTGAAAATATGAACATACACAACACCACTGACAGCCTACACACATATATGCCTCCATTCTGCCTCCATCTCTCTCTGTGGAATGCATACTGGTATACAATAAAACAGTGCTATAAACTACAATGGAAGACATATCTTGTTGTGCAAGTTGCTGAAATTGCAGACTAAAGGTACTCAGAAAGATAAGGATATGCAGGTCGGCCTTAGTCAATCCCTCTCTTCAGTCATACAGTGCTGTGTGCTATAACCTATCATAGTTAATGTTACTAACTTGGTGTTCTGCTACTGACACACACATGGTTGATGTCAGGGATTCCCACACATCCAAGCCAATAACATGTATGAGGGGGGCCAATCACCCTGACCGGCAAGAGAGACTAAAAACACCTTGATCTCTGTCAGTCAACTGCTTCAGTGCTGTTAGTCTTCCCCCTTTGTAGGACTAGTCTGTCGCAACATCCTATGCCTTCTTATAAATACAGGGTATCATATCAGTAACCCTTCAGCACACTTGTTATAAGGACATATGATGCCCTGCTGCATGTGGTCATGATAATGTCTATCTGCAGCACCTTTGTCAAACAGGCATAGTCCAGCTGTGTGGAGGGCATGCAGTACTAGTCCATTATCCTGGCTAATGAACTTCTGTAGGTTCTGCCTCCCTTGGCTATGCAATTATCTGTACACCTGAAGGCAAACTATGTCAGTCAGTGAGCATACATGCTACACTATAAAAAGCACATGAGTATAACTGTGGCTTCTCATCCCTTTACTGACCTTGCTAATAGCTTTAGTTACTGCTATGCCCGCCTCAAACAGACCCGTTCATTGTACTCTACTCATGCCTCTACATACAGCTGTGGAAATGCATGCCTCTTTTGATATATGATCCCCACATTATCTTATGCTCACAGCTTGATTTCACTGCAGATACAGCTGTACCGTACTGTCCCATGCCAGTGTAATGGTATACTGCCACAGGATGTGCAGTTGAGGATGAGGTACTTTATCAGACAGGACTCCTTCCTTAACTCTGTAATGTTCTATGTGGCTAGAGATTTTACTAAAATTTCTCTGTATAGTAGTCATTTGGTTGTCAGAGGTATAGCACAAAATGGCAGTCGTACTGTATACTGTACTTCCTGAACAAGTACTTTAAGGACTGTTTTGTGGCTCTATGATTTCATTTTGATGAGAATGGATGCCTGGTATGGTGTTGGGTGAATGCACTGGTATCACCTGTTCTGGAAAGCAGTGTCATCATCATTATAATGACCTGAGCGGGCACCTCCCTAACCTATTTCTATGGGAGGTAAAGATTTCAGGTGGGTGAGAGAGAGACAGAGATGTACTGTAGGCATATTTGGAGGGAGTAGTGCCACTGTCTTGTACTACAGTTCCTCTTGGGCTTCCCTGGTAGTCAGCCATGCCATGACACAAAACTATCCTCTTCCTGGTTTGTTCCCTCCCTTATGTCTCACTTCCTATTCATTGTTCATTGCCCATCCTCTCATTACCAACTATCCATCTTCTTTAGGCATGAGTCTATCTACTGTTATTCCCAACTTTTGAGTGTATTCTTATCCTGACTATCTGTGTCTGTGTTCCATGTTTATCAGACTCACCCTGCTAGTTGCCCTTTTCCCTGTATCTCTCCCTCAGCCTTCCCCTGGAATCTTCCCCACTTACCCTTCTTTTGTACAAATTAAAAAGAATATCCCCTAAAAAATATCCTTCCCCTCACAATTCATGTCTTATGGTTATCCTTTTCTGTGCCTGTTCTTCCCTTCCCTACTTTTCTAACTACTCAATTTCCACCCCACTTATATGATGAACAAGGTTGCCAATTTGCTATGCACACCCGCACTGGTCTGTTGGCTGCCATGTTTCTTGTGGTCTCACTAGCTGGTGGCTTCAGTTATATATTGCTGCACTGGTGACAGCGGTACTCACTGACTCATGTTTGTCAGTATGTCTCGGATTTGATGTCCTTCATGGCAATGATGCTGCTCCTGCTGTATGGTAACAAGGCACTGCTATTGCTAATACTATTACCCTCTGTTTTCTTATGTGGTCCTTATTTCAACAAGCAGGCACTATCCCTAGCATAATACATCTCTTATAAGCTCTCCAGTGCTTGGCAAATTGGCTTCCTTGACAATTTTAGACAAGACTGATATATATGCTTTAAGTACTACTCTGCCCATACAGAAGGTGAGGAATGGTGCTCTGACAGACAGGACTTGCAGCTCTGATATGATTCTGGTCAGAGTAATAGCTACTAAGAAAACTCTCTCTTTAATGGCAAGTATTTGACATCAATCTTCAAAAAAATGTTTGAAGGATGGCTTTGTAAGGATTTCTAGAGCTATCTTTGGTCAAACTGGGAGCATGGACATATAGAAGTTTCAGATCTTGAAGATGTGAATAATATGTAATGTTTTATATTCTGATAGGTTGAAAATGACTCACATGATGATGATGGGCAGTAATTTACGCATGTTCCATTGAGCATTAAGCTCAGTTCTAATAATGTCTTTTGTTTCTGTAGATGAAAGCTCTAAACTGAGTTTTTGAATGCTGTTTCAATGGGTCCACATTAACTCCATGAAAGGCGTAGTCATCGAATATGTCTTCAGCGAATACCAGCCGCTGAAATTAACTTCAGCGAACTGATGAATTTTTCTCACAGTTCACAAACACTTGTCCACCAGCCATCTCAAACACACAATGGACTAAATCAAATCAACCCAAGTGGGGGGCTTCACCCCCCCAGTCCCCCTAACTACATATACCAACTCTGAGATCGCACTACAGTGGGGAAAACAGGAAAATGAAGGTGATGGCCAAGTGTTTGTGAACCATGGGAAAAATTTCAGGATAAGATGAAGTGAATTTTGGTTGGCTTGTGTTCGCTGAAGACGTATTCGATGAATACCTCTTTTGTGGAACTAATATAGACCTGTTTCATTAAATGATTTTATGTTTATTTTACTGTAGTCTTGAACTTTATTTCCTAGGGAAACAAGTCACTAGAAGGAAGCTACCTCTTTGTCGACATGACTGCTACTTTTGGCTTGTTATTGGTTCTTCTTTCAGCTTACTGATTCAGAATTGTGGTTTGCTTTGACGTAATATGTAAACTTTCTCACAAAAGGATGCACAGACAGCAAAGGAGAGTAAAAATGGAGTGGGAAGTAATTAGCAGACCGGAGTTCCGCTGTGGCGACCCCTAACCGGGAAAAGCCGAAAGACACAGCAACATTGGGAGCACTGGTGTCACTTCTTGGCCATTCTGTACTACTGCTTTTTATTTTTTCTCAACGGCTTCTATGCAACTTTTGTAAAAGTACTTGTAAGTGGTAGGACATTTTGGTATACTAAGGAATATTTCACAGAATGTTCATCCCCCACTTCCTCCTTGCAGGGAGTTTTGCCTCCTACTACTTCCTAAATGAAATAAATTGCAAGACTGCTGTAAATGAGAACACAATAAAAAATATGTTCGGCTCTGAAAGACTCTCAAAATGTTGTCTTCCAGCAGTATTTTTGACTAGAATATCTCAACAAGTACTTTAATGAATCAATCTATCTTCATCCAGATATGATGACTGTATATATAAAAAGAACTCCTTGTCCATTCAAGTTTTATTTCTCCAAACTACATACCACACTTTTCCTGTAAGAAAACAAGTAGTAGTTATACTTCACTAAACTATACTATCCTACTGCTGGACATTACCATCCACCTAATTCAGCAGTATCTAAAATACAGAAACATGCTTTTTTTAAACAATTGCAGTCCCATGTTAAAAAAAAGTTCCTCACTCATGCTTTGTGTGTCATAGTGTGCCTTTAGTATGAAAATAGTGATTGCCTAAATACCTGTGTTTATTGTGTGGATTCCATGCTCTTCACAGTTCACAAGAGCAGTTTGTCCATGATATGGACACTTCAGGAACCAAAATGTCAAGAAATGACTCCCTTATGGGCATTTATTGAAATACAAGCTGAATAACACTGAAAAGGAAAATTCCCCTGAAAATGTATCATAATGCTTACAGTCTGTGGTGAGCTCTTGTGGATGGAAATTATCTCTACAGTTGAGACAGCATGGCTTCTGTACTTCTAAACAGTATGTAGTGTGGTAGCGATTCTGCTGTGTAAGGCAAAGGCTGGTGTGCATAGAATGAGAAAGGGATATTTTCTTTACTAGATGATGCATAAATAATTAGAAAACAAGAAACATGATGGATTGAATTAGGTACTGAGCAGTCCCAGACTTGGAAGACTTATCCATGCAACTGCAGGGTCATGCTTTTGTACAGAGGAGGGTACAGGGTCTACTGGGAAGCTAGTGAGTACATAGAAAAAACATTTTTACATTTAGTTTTAACAAACTGCACTCTAAATCAACATTTTTTTATTAGGAATTGTTTTTTTTTTCTTCAGATAAAAGTAGTTTGGGTGTGATGACTAGGACACATTCAGCTTTACATAATTCATATTCAATCAGTCAAAAAGTATCCTAAAAACTTTTTTTTCTCTCCTCAAAATGTAGACATGCTGCAAAAAGTGTTGATGTCCATACTTTTCAATTAATGTAGGGACTGGACAAATCATCAAAGTATTTGCACTTTTATGAGCACAATATTCCTATATTCAGTTAGTTAGTTAGTTTGTTAGTTAGTTAGTTAATGTATGTATGTATGCGTGTATTGTTAACTGGGTGAGTGGGCTGGTCAACAGATCCTTTTGAACTATAACACTGGCTGTGAAAAAAGAGCACATACAGAAAATAACTGAATATTTTTCAGGAGAATGTACAAAATAGAGACACAAACTTCAGACACCTTAGAAGAAAATGCAGTAGTTACATTAGCAAGTATATGAACCTTGAAGACATTAGATGAATTCCATTTGTTACAGAAGTTAAAACAAAGAGAGAGAAGGTCACACTGAAAAAACAATCAGTAAAAACTAAATGAAAACTCCAGCCAAGCTAGAACTTCCAATGAGTGGCCTCCCAAACCTCCTGTAACAGAGGCACATGGGATACCATATAGCTGAAACACTTGATGTTCATAAGGATCATTTGCATATATCCCATGTACCTCTGTTACAGGAGGTTCGGGAGGTCACTCATTGGAAGTTCTAGCTTGGCTGGAGTTTTCATTTAGTTTTTACTGATTTGTTACAGAAGTAGAAAACTACTGAAATAATATTTACACTAGAAGCAGAACAACAAAACTTGCAATAAAAATGTAGAAGGAATCATATTTACAATGGTTTCAAAATTTCAAGACACTGTATTGCAATAACAAACATATAGGTGTTTACAATGTTGTTTTAGTTAAGTAATTTTCATGCCTAGAAACAAGACAGGTCAAGTGCTATTGGTCTAACACTGTTTCTAGCAGTGGAGGCAGATTTGTGCATTTCATCTTAAGTATTATCCCTGAAGCAAATGCATTTTAATAGATTTCCTTTACCTTTTTTTAATCTGTGAATGTTTACTGATTTCTGATGTCCAGTGGTACTTCATTTAATGAGCCCATCCATTCCAGTCTTGGAAAAGGTGTGCTCACCTACTGCTAAACCAAAACGAGGTCTATTCAGTATTATAGAATTATTATAGTTGTTTCTGAGGGAGTAGTTAATTCTTTTGATTTACAATCTTGATTTCAATGGTAACAGTGTAATTTTATCATTTTGAAAAGCACTGTACTTCTTCTGCTGGTAGTAGGTGGCCACTCGATTTCTTTTCTAGAAAGATCACAATGTTGAGTTGCACCATTTGCTAGAACAGCAAAATTACATACTTTATTTACTGTAGTTTGACAGAACTGAGTATTTGTGACAGAATGAAATGCATTAAGGGATAGAGCATATTTCAGTTTAGTAATTAAGACAATCTTTGCCATTATTAGTCTGCTTTAAGAAGCCAGCTTTGGTTAAGTTTTCTGTTTTGGACAACAGTACGGCATGACTGACCACTCCAAATGCTCAATTCACAACAGTAAATACTCAAGGTGTTAGTAAGCCATCATTCATGTTATTATAGATTATATGTGTCATTAAGTTTAATGCAATCATTGTACCACAGCCATTTTTTACACCATGCCGAGCATCTGTAAGTAAGCCATACTTGTTTATGTGAGTAAAGATCTGTCCGTACACTAGTTTTTTAAATATTGGTTAGTGGACCCAGATTAGTAAGGGGCCCAAATTTTGGGTTGAGCTGCAGAAGTTTGTTTGGATGCGGGTATTGTTATTGTGTATCTAAATGGAACATAGATAACTGCTGTGGATGGAGACAAATTACATATAAATACTAGTGACGCCGCTAGAATTTCTGGCATCTGCAGAAATGAAAGGTGGAGTTTACCAAATTTAGTGGCACTTCTTTTATCGAGTTTTTCAAGAAGTTTTCTCACCTGTTTAACAGTGACTTCCCTGAAACAGAAAGATGAGCAAAAGTGAGTGATTGTGTTTTAAGGGGTAAAAGTGGTTGAAAAGATGGGAGGACCATGGTGAGCAGGGTTAGTTAATTCTTTCAGAGAGTTGGATAGGAAGGATTTAAATTCTGTAGAAAAAGGTTTTAGAGAAGAAAGATTATTTATTTTATTTTATTTTTATTTATTTATTTATTTTTATTTTTTTTTTGTTGACGGAAACCGGACTAGGTTCCACAGCCTGTTTTTTTCAGGGAGGGCGGAGGAGAAATGCTCCAGATGCATGTCTTTGGAATTATTGAAAATATAGTATGTGTCTTGGCTAGATTGGCGTTTGACAGTTCTAAAAAATAATCTTTGAGATTCTATAAAATCAAGTTGTTTTTTTCCCTAAGAAGTATAGCTTTGGAGGTGTCAGTTAAAACTCTACATTGTTTTCTAATATCTAAGTAAGATATGTGCAGGCTATAAAGTGGGTAATTTTTCCAGGTCTTCCTAACCTGCTTTTAATATCTCACCAATCTTTGATTTCAGGTGTGATCCAAGGGCATTGATGACAGCTAAAATTTCACCTACCTGTAGAGAGGGTTCCGGTATATGTTTGCAAGCAAAGTGTATGCATCTGCTTCTTTAAATTCATTAAAGGGCATACCAATTACTATCTGGGGAAGGCAGGGGGATTGTTTTGAATGGTTAAACCAACATGACAGGACAGTGGTGACTCAAGTTATTGGGTAGGGCTGTGAGTTTAAGACATCTGTAAGAGATATCAGTGATAATTAGATCAAGCAGAAAGTTATTGCCAGAGGAGTGTTCTGGTATAGTTTTGTTATTTAGTATCTGTTCCAGGTTTAAAAGATTGAGGTTCATGCTCAGTTGTCCAGAGGCAGAGCTAGATGCATTAATAATGAAACTGCCAAGTAGTATTGTGCTGCAAAGAATGCCATCAAGGCACGTGTTTTTTATTAAAGTTTCAAAAGAGGAGACAGATGAAGGAGTAGGGATGTAAGTATCTCATATATGTAGTTTTGTATTCCTGCATACTTGGAGTAACATTGAAAGTCTGTTGGGAGCATCAACAAGAGTGTTACCCTATGATAATTGCTGAATGTCTAGACATATATCCTTTTTTATGACAGCAGCAACCCTACCAACTATTTGGGTACTCAGCCTGTTATCTGTTAGCAATAAGTAATGTTGCTGCATGTAGCAAGATGAGTATAACTGGTCTTTGAGCCATGTTTCTGTAACAGCCAGTACATGGAGTTGTTCTAGAACTGTCCATTTATTGTTAACATTGGGTAGTGTCACTTTAAGATACTTAGACTGTTACAATAGGGGTAGATGCTTGAGTAGAAGCTGGGAGGTTGGGGGTCAAGATTTATGTCTGCTAATGGATTTATGCTGAGAGAAGTGGGATAAAGTAGCTCCAGATAAGCTAATTTGAGGAAGGCAAGATATAGATATGTGAGCAATTTTCTAAACTAGTTACAGGAGATTAGGCGGTGTTGAAGTAATACAGTTTGAGTTCGATAAAGTTTAGAGAATAAGTGGGTAAGTAGGTTTAAGTGTTGATATGGAAAGTTGTGGGAACTGTATTAGGAATTTATGACATGGATGAGCGTATCTCCTATGTTTGTTTGAAGTATGGTAATGGGTAGTGTATCAGAAATATAAAGGGCTGTCAGAAGTTGTATAGTACAAATTATAACATAAAGGAGACTATATGTTGATGCCATTTTGTATTTTTTTTGCCTCATTAGAATGTGGCTTCCAATCAATCTTCATTAGCAAAAAGTCAAGCAATAATTATGAACACTGGATATCTGCCACATCAACAAATATAGTTTGAAGTATCGCTGAACTGCATAGACAGATTACCTGAAAATCAGTGTATAGGTAAAATGACCACAAACCAATATGCTGCTTGTATATTTGCAAGTCCACTCAAAATCAGAAATAAATGTCAGCCATCCTCACTGTCCTGTATACTAGATACTTACACATGCTAAGAAACTTCAAAATGCACAATACTGACTTTGATTTCTTTCTTTCCAGTAAAGCTGATAATATTTAGGATTATGGCTTTATAAGGATGATTTTAAAGGCCAGTATGCTGGCTAGTAACTTTCTTCAGAGCTCATAAATATGGGGGAGTGGTCAAATTCTCCTGCAAGAGCATTAGGAAGTCTTTTTATGACAGTGACTAGTTGATTGTGTCCTAAATATTCAGTAACCTACCGTCCTCTAAAGTCATCAGTGATTTGAATGACACCATTATCCACTGTGGAGCAATAATCCCACATGGGAGCAAAAATAATATGATTAATTATTAGACGTCTGTACCTTTCTTGAGCATAGCCATATCACAATGCTATGGAACAAGCAGGTGATTTTGGCCACACAGTTGAACCAAACACAGTTTTATATAACCAGTGGTTTATACCAGAAATGTTGCAGTGGAAGAACACAGGAACAAAAATAATTAGTACTAGGTAACTGCTCCCTTACATCACTCTACCACATACAAGTATCACAATTAGGTTTTGTAGAAAGAAACTGAAACCTCAGCCACTGAATGTAAGTGAGATGCCTTTAAAGCTGAAACAGCAAACAGACTGCAACAGTCTGCAATGCAAATGTTATTGCATTGCAGCACACTTCTGCTGACTGATGCAAAGTGTGCATGTTTGCAAGCTGGAGTTCAACAGCTACACCTGCAGGCTTTATGAAAAGGATGTTTTACATCTTCCAATTAGCAATCTGACATTTACTGTAGGGAATGAAATGTGTTTTATTTCACTCATTTTCTCCTTTCTCCATATGGCACAACTAGGTAGTCCATTTATTAGCCAACAAAAGCTGGTTTGCAATTCAGGGAAAAAAAGCGAAAACAAGTTCTTGAGCAGCATTATTTTTAATTTGTGATTTGCTTAATCCTCAGAAGAATATTAAATATTAAATCTAGTTTTGAGATTGTCATCTGCGAAGGAGGCAGCTGATTCAACAGTAATAGGACAGTTTTGCATTACAAGGACAGAAAGGGAAATGTACAGTCATCCAAGAAGTCCAAATAAAAAGGCAAAATGATGAATGGAATGTTTGTTCTGTGCTACAACTGTTGGACCTGTGATACATGTAAGTTAAAAGGTTTGTGTTTGTTTGCAATAACAAGCCCTGCTTTCCTTTTTTAACATCAGTGAAAATAAATGGAATACATTTCATACCATATGATTTTCAACAGCAAAATATGTCTGTGTTTCTTTTAGTATACAAAGGTAATCAAAAATTGTAAAGCAGCAAGTAAGTACATCCAACTACTTTTAAGAGAAACACTACAATACTTTTAAGCCACAGAGTTACGCTTAAAAAGCATGGTTTAATTGTTTATAGGAATCACAGGAAATACAATACAGCTGACTACTGCAACCATTTAAGCGTTGCCATATTAAAACTGTCCCTCTTTTTCAAGGAGGGCTGGGACAGTCAAGCCGGGAGTGAATGTGTGAATGCCCATCCAATCATTCAGTTCCTGTTTGAAGGAAAATAAACTATCACACTGCCTGACTTGCAATGGGATTGTACTCCAGAGATGGGGAAGGAACTGCATAATGAACCCATCTCCACTGAGTTTTATTTACCTGCTGATGAAAATTCAGATCTTTGGTTCTGGTACTTGTGGGGCTATTTGATTTGTGGATATAAAAGAGATCCAGGACCTCTGGGTCCCTAACGGTATGGAAAGTAAATTATAGAGCTTCGCTCTGAAGTCTGTAGAACACTTTATAAAGTAACAATGCTCCTGGTCTTTTCACATAGCTTGGTTTTGAAGTCAGTGATCATCTTAGTTAGAAACCTCTGGGGTATTTCTTGTTGTAGGACAAAGCAAGTGGTTAAACTTAGGTTAAATGGTTTAAGGAGTAGTTCTGTCAGAGCTTGTTTAATAATATTTATTGAACAGCCAAGTATACTACCAGGTTTCATGCAGGAATTACTTTTGTCTTGAAGAGCACTTTCAGTACATGTTCTGTGGTGATGACAGGGAGATCTGAAAAATTCAGTGGTAAGTGGGCTTTGGATTGTCAGCTCTGGGGTAAAATTTGTACTGAATATGTTTGCTAGTATACTGGTAACATCTACTGGAATCGAGGTGGTGCTAACACTATGAATACATTTGGAGCACTATTGGGTGTTATTTCTTAATTTTCTAATGTAGCTAAAGGATGACTTGTAATTTCATTAGCTAATTAAGTTCT
Organism: Protopterus annectens; assembly: GCF_019279795.1. NCBI lineage: Eukaryota > Metazoa > Chordata > Ceratodontiformes > Protopteridae > Protopterus > Protopterus annectens. Next base: position 382,734,345 of record NC_056725.1, read on the forward strand.
TCAGTAGACCTAATAGGATTTTTCCAGTTTTTAGTCAAATTTTGGATGCTATCTTTGACATGATTCTTTTTCGATCTGTTGTATACTTTAAGAAGTTTTTTTTCATTCTTTTGCAGAGTTTATATTAATGGACCACCAGAAAGTTCGCTTTTAAATTTGCCATTATATTTAGATTTACTTGGGACTGGCACTTCTATACCTTTATTCAAGCGGGCACAGAACTCCTTTGTGAACCTACCCGCTATGGTAACATCTGTGGTGAGGTGGCCATAAGTGGGTTTTGAAACTTCATCACAGAATTAGATGAGATTAGTATGATTGAAATCCTTGAATTCTAAGATATTGGTTTTAGTGAGTGTAGATATTTGGAAGGTGATGGCATATAATTTATGATCGGGGAAGGAGAAACTGTGGAAAAGTATAGGAAAAAGTTAGATTTGTAAGGACTAGGTAAAGAATAGTATGCCCTCTAGTGGGTTTGTTAACAACCTGATCCAGGGAATTTTTGTCTATTAAATCTATGAAGATTTGGGCATATCCTACCTTGGAGGTACAGCTCTCCAGTTAATTGAGGGGTAGTTAAAGTCTTCCAAAATAACAGAGTTTTTCAATTACATTTAGGAACTTCACATGAGCTTCAGGGGATGTACAGGGTGTCCCATAACAGGGTATAAACTGACATTTTGTCCTGTTTAGTGTGATTTGGAGTTCAATGAGCTCCATTTGTGTGTCTCTGGTAAATCTATCTAAAGATGATCTGTAATAAATATGGCGAGGCTACTATAGTTGTCATCAGGTCTAAAGACATGGTAGGCATAAAATCTAGGCCTCAAGGATGAGCAGGAGCACTGTGATGTACCCACTCTGGGCCAGTAATCAAGGAGCCTGAATCCTCACCACTAGCGCTGGAGAGGGACTTTCACTTGGAACAAAATGGATACATCCAGTATTTCCAGATGCATCTCTCTGCATCAAGCACAATTTCCCTTAAGAGCACACAGAGAACACACTCAGTCTGGGTTTTCTCTCTCTGTCCAGATCCCCAATAGGACTCCCCACTAGCACAGCTGTAGGGTTTTGAGTCCATAGTCAAGTGTCCAAGCCGAGTCCTCCACCACCCTCTCCGTGAAACCAGTGCTTCATGTCCCTGCTCCAAGTAGCTGATGCGCACACACACACACACACACACACACACACACACACACTCCTGGGAAAGGCTGGCACAGATTTACTAGCTATGCCCTCTTCTGTCAGACTATAAGGTAGTAATACTGCCACCTCTGAGCCCAAAGCCAGCTCCTATAAGGGTCTTACAAGGGTACTCAATTATACTGCGTGACATTAATATTAATACAAATTACAGTGTTTGGCCAATGCGGTAAGGCGTCCAGGAGTGGCCACCATGTCACCAAAGAGATATAAGTCCTCCCAAAGTTTAAAATATTCTCTAAAGGACCATCCATAATGAAAATGTTGAATATATTTAATAATAAATAATAAAATAACATGAAAATACTAAATATCTATTTGCAGGTTCACACAATTACAGAAAAAAATAAATACTTAACTAATCTCACTATATTTTCCTGACTGATCTAAATAATTATTATTCCCTGGTTACTTACTAGAGCAAGGCAAGATAAAGTAAGTGAGAGATCCTTCTTTGACAGGTTACAAAAACAGAGTGCTCTGAGACTTCAGTCGCACCTAGTATTAAACATTATTTTTAGTGATGGATTACAGAATGGCATTGCATACATCTGATCATCTGACTTCTGGTTTCCATGCTCCCCCCCCCCTTGGCTATAAGCTGTCAGGATTTAACACATATGTGTCAGTAATACAAACACATACAACCTTGCTAGGATCTGCTGCAGCTTCCAGAAGTCATAAAACAATTTCAAACCTCCACCCTTCTAGAGCAGCAATTAGTTCACCCCAATGACAATGCAGAAAGCTTCCTAGTACAAACTTTCTGTCTCTGGCTGCATTGAGAAGTGTAAGATACAATCTTTATGGCCTAACCCAGGTAATTTAATTTCAAACTGTTTTCAAAGTTTGAGATTAAACTCTTCTTTTACAGTATCCACTGTTCAAACATATACATTTAAATAATTACAATAATACATGTATATTTCTTTTTCTGTCCAGAAGGGCACACTGTTGGTACATTTTTAACACAAGCAGCTTTACAAATACATTTTTCAACACAAGCATCTGTACAAATCGGTTTGATATACAAATGACATATAATTCTTTACAAAATTCCAGCTAGCTGTGTTGGCATATGTTACACATCCACTACTGCCCTACTTCTCTTGGCATAACTGTCAATATCTCACATCATCACAAGTACTTTAATGGTATCTTGTTTTGGATCTGATATGTTAGTTATGTTGGGATGTTCATTACTTGGCCTCTGCCTAAATACGGCACTATACAAACAGAAAAGGTTCCAAAGTCATGAAATGAGATGTGCAGGCCATGCTTTGCAAAGCAAATCAGATTGTTGAGCATCTAATCCCATGCGGAGATATACTGGATCCCCTGGAATGACACTAATTACTCAACTGTTGAAGCCAATTATCTTTTCTTTTTTTTTTTTTGTACCTAGGAAGCATTCTTGGAGAAGGAAAGATTCCACTCAGGACTACAATTTTGCCTGCATTTGTATCATGTGGAGACAGTTTTAATGTGTCTCTCTGTATATCCCTCAGGGTTTTGTATCCCATGTTGTTCAGCCCCATGTGTACCACCACCATGTCATAGTCCCATCTGTTAGGTTAAAGGCAGATAAGGGCCTTTAAGATATCAGAAATCCTGGCATCTACAAGACAACTCACTGTAACCTTCTCTCTGTATAGTCTTGTGAGTGTGCCTGACTACAAAGTCACAGATCAGGAAAATATTTCTTTTTGCAGAGTGGTCTGGTGTACTGGCTTTGACACAATTTAATTTTTGGTGACTCTTTGTTAACAGTATGCCTGTAGGTGATGCAATGCTGGATTTTCACTGAGACCTACTCTTCACAGGTCTAAGAGCCTTTGGTAATGATTTTATTTACAGACTCAAGAGTAAAACACTTTAGTTCAGATTGGTATAGAGTGTGGTGGTTGTGTGTTTTGTGAGAGTGAGGCTTCCACATTTGTTAAATATTTGCTGAAAAGACACTGCTATTCCTGACAGGAATGGTGATATTCCCATCCCTTCATCACAAAATTGTTTGTTTTGGCCATCACATGTTCAGTTAGCTTCGCAAATCAAAACTGATCAGAATATGCTAGAACCTTCTGGGCTGACACATTTATTTGGAGGTGTACGTGGGCGAAAAATCAACAAAAGGTACTTACTGCTAAACTGTACATGTGGAGACAGCATATTGTGGTGGTCAAAGCAAGTATAATTTTCCATATACTTCTTCTTCTTCTTTCGGCTTTTCCCATTTAGGGGTCGCCTAGCTGTCAGAAATCCAAGAATGCGTACATTCTATACTGCATACCTGTTACAGGTATGCGTACATTCTATACTGCATACCTGTAACAGGAAATAGACAAGTGTTCCTAAAGAGATGCAACCTTATCAACAAAGGATGCACCTGAAATAATCTTTCAGCTGTGATTCCAAACAAATAGCATAAAGTAACAATGGATATGCCAGCAATGGTCAAAACATGATAGAAATGACATGAAAAAACTGATGACAACAATAGAAACCAATGGTAAGTTCTACTTCATAATATATTTTTCAGGCAATATAAGCTGAATAAATAAGGGGACATTAAAGAAGTGAAGTGTTTTTTGGATATACATGACTGTGACCACATGCAGAGTGCAGGTGCAGTCCCCACTTGCTATAAAATGTAAACATTTCATAGTTAACACTGTGAATTAAAAATAAATACACTTCTCAGCAATATCCAAGTTGGCAGGCATACAGATTAGCAAATATCATAATCAATTCAGTTCATATGCCTGTATATTTATAATGCCAATTACACGGATGATTATTTAAATGAAGCTGTCTTTACTGTGAAAGACTGGTAAGCTAAAAAGGACCATGTTATCATTACGTTCTAATACAAAGTAGGCCATACAATAACATGCGACTCAAAGTTTAACAACAGCATCTTGCAGCACTACTAGGCTTGATGTTAAGGCACTGAAGCTCATTCTGTGGCATTATTATTCCTTCTACAATCAGCTATGTCATACCTCCTGCAGCATAAAATCATTTACATTTATTTTTATTTAGGTTCTCTTAAGCTTACCAGGCTCTGAATGATTTTCAGTCCTTCTGGGTTGAGTGCAAGTGCCTCCTGGTACAACTGTCTTGCCTCCTCCAGGCTACCTTTCATCTCTGCTAACCTCCCACGCATGTACAATACATTGTGAGACACTGGAAAAATGCTGGCAGCTTCCTGGATGCAGAATGATGCTGCACTGAGTTGCTCTTGTTCCATAAAAAGCTCAGCTGTTAAAAAAAGTCATGAAAATTAGTATCTGCAGTCAAAATTATACAGGCATCTAAACCACTGAATGTTTTTGACTTAACCTACTTTATTGCATTTTCATCCAAAATGGCAGTGAAAGAGTGTGTGTGTGTGTGTGTGTGTGTGTGTGTGTCCTAATGCATACACACATTATAAAAGAATATGTGTAAAACACAAATTAAGCAAATACATTAGCCTACACTGAATGGCATAGCTGCTATCCCATTTTCTATTTTTAAACTGTTTTAATACTGAAAGTAATACACTAGCTACAACACTTAGGTCTAAAGACAACACGTTTTTGTGATCGGATGCAAACATAAATGGCGTACTATTATACTGCTTCTGGAGATGATGAGTCTTCTGTGTTGTAACTGAAACTAGTAATTCACAAAAATGTTATTATGGAATCAAAGGAAGTGCATTTATTTTTTACTAGAGAAAGTAGACAATAATACTAGGCTTCTTTATACTGTAATATTTCTAAAAGAGAATGAGACATTTTATTCAGCTTTCTACATTTTTCTTCTGACATCTACAGAACTAAACTAATTATCTGTTATCAAATTTAAATACCACACTTTGCATGTCCCAAGCTGACCTGCTTTAGCAAAGAAAGAGGATTTATTTACAGCAGCATATGAATGCAACTGAAAATACAACTACAGATTTCTTGACTGACAGTTCAAAGTCTGAAGTGGCAGTTCTAAGTGTGAAGAAATGCTATATGAGATAGTCATAAAGTACTGTAATGTGAATACATTCAACATAATATGTTGGGGTATTCAGAAATAAATAGTGCATGGCATTATACAAAATTGTGTGATGAGTGGTAGCACAAAGGGGAAGGTTGAACATGCAAATGAGTGTCAATATGCTAATAAGAACCACTGCATATGCAAATAAAATCAACCATGGTAGCAAAACTCGGGAACATATACATTTGTTGAGATAAGCTGTGGTAATCAGTTATTCTGAAATGGTAATTATGTACTTACACTGAATGGCATGCTCGTCTGGTCAGGATAAAACAGACGAACATCTGTGAGTTTTGTTCAAGCAGCTTTATTATGTACAAACACATCAGGACAGAGGCTTAATAACATTAACTTAGATAAAATTATAAACAAACTAGCTGTCACACTCATACATACTCACTCTCTGGCTGCACTCTCAAAATGGCACTGAAGCTAGCATGTGCTTGCTATTTATATGCATATGCTGTCCTTGGAAATGTTTCTTAAAGGTACAACACTCACACTATTCTACATCCTCCCTCTTTGAGAAATGAGTCATGCATTATTGACAACATTAACTGACATGCAACTGATACAAAATAATTATTTGACATGCAATTATACAGAACTAAATACATACAGACAATTATGTCCAGGTTACTGTGTATTTCACACTAGGTCTGGAAATATGACCAAATCATGTGACATAGAAATTAGAACTAGTTCTAGCAACTGGGACTGTCTCTGCTGAATGTTCAACTTTGGGGACATCAGGAACATTATCAGGAAGGGAAGTAGAAGTGAAGAAGACACGTTCTGCAACAGGAACATTGTCTGGATTGCTATGAGATCTAGAGTCTGTATCACAGGAACAATGCTGCAATATTAATTCTGATACAGAAATAAGATGTCTGCGATTTCCCCTGTATTCCACATCCTCAGATTCCATGAAGTAGGATCTCGGCTCGGCACATATACCTGTTACTTGACCAATCCGGTCGAAACATTTTGCTGTTTGTATCCTCACTGTCTCTCCTTCTTTCAATGGAAGAAGAAATCTGATCGACTTATCATATCGACTTCTGGAAAGAATGCTTTCTGAATAGTTGGGCTTTGATTGTTCTGTTGCTCTTTGCTTTAGACCTCAGCAAACTGAAACTGATAGGAAATGTTCTATTGGTTTGCCTAGATAGAAGTCTTTGAGCAGGTGAGCCAAGTATATTGCCATGGGATATGTTTCTGAGATTGAGTAAATTCAAAAAGACATTTATATTATCACACTTTGACTTCACTAGTAATTGCTTTGCACGCTGTACTGCATGTTCAGCTAGTCCATTTGACTGAGGATATTCAGGACTGCTAGTGACATGTACAAAGTCCCATTCTTTTGCAAATTTCTGAAACAAATGACTGGAAAATTGGATACCATTGTCAGAAATAACTTTGTGTGGACTACCATGGACTGAGAAATGACATTTCAACTCGGTGATAGCAGTGGACATTAGGTTAGGTAGTAAATAGATCTCAAACCAGTTTGAATAAGAGACTGCCAACACTAAGTAATGCTGATTATTCCACTCAAATATATCAGTGCCTAATGTTGACCAGGGTAGTTCAGGAGCTTGACTCAGATGAAGTGGTTCTTTTTGCAAATGCAGTTTAGTACTATTGCATACTGAACAAGAAGAAAGTTGTTGTTGTCTTTCGGCTTTTCCCGGTTATGGGTCGCCACAGCAGAACTCCGGTACGCTAATGATTGGCAGTAGATTTTGATGAATGCTGAGGGGCCAGCTCGACGTTCAACCTTCAACGAAGGCACGCCCATTTACACATGTCTTTCGAACACCCACCCAACCATGGGGAGGATATGCAGACTCCACACAGAAGGCACTCCGCGTACTCCAACAGAGAATAGAACGGGAAAACCTCTTATACTTTATCAATATCTTTTGCTAGAGAAGGCCAGAATACTAGTCCTATCACCCTTTTTTTGGTAGATTTGGAACCTGGGCGATGCAAAATCTGGATATATTCACGTCGTAAAGAAGCAGGAACAACAATTTTAGGACCTTTGAAAATAATGCCATCTTCCATCAATATTTCAACTCTGTAAGGAAATAAGTTTGCACTTCAGGTGGTACACTAGATTGCTCTGATGGCCATCCAACATTAATGAAGTAGTTGAGCTTTTGCAACACTGGATCAGTCTTTGTATGATCTCTCAGCTCATCAAGTCTCGTGGTAGAAAAATTACAAACTTCCATGACATCAAAGTCAAAATTCTCTCCATTAAGCTGTTCCATTGTATTTCTGGGTGATCTGGATAAGGTATCAGCCAGATAAAGAAGTTTGCCTTTTGTACAGACGATTTTGAAGTTGTACTTTTGCAATCTGAGCATCATTCTTTGTAATCTCACTAGAGATAAATGCATAGGCTTCTTTAAAATAGCGGCTAGAGGCTGGTTATCAGTTTCAATCTGAATAGCTTGACCATAAATATAATCATGAAACTTTGAACATGAAAATACTATTGCCAAAAGATGTTTTCAGTTTGAGCATACTGCATTTCAGTTTCAGTAAGAGTTCAAGATGCATAGGCTACTGGTCTGCCTTCTTAATGAATAACTGTGCCAAGACCAAATTTTGAAGCATCACTGGAAAGTGTTAATGGTTTATTGACATCATAGTATCGTAATGTAGGTGTGGTGACACTTTTCTGCTTAAGGTCTTCAAATGCTCTGTGGTGCTGTTCCAACCAAGACCATATAACATTTTTGCATATCAGCTCTCTCAGAGGTACTGTCAAGCTCACTGAAGTCTAGTATAAACTTGCCTAAATAGTTGACCATACCAAGAAAATGTTTTAGAGCTTGAACATTATCCGGTGCTGGCATTTCAAGAATGGCTACATGCTTACATGGGTCTGGTCGCAAGCTGGTGCTACTAAATAAATGACCTACATATGTAGCTTCTGGCACTCTAAAATTGCACTTCAGAGGATTGAGCTTCAAGTTCACTTCATGTGTCAAGTCTAGAACTTTTCTAAGGTTTCTGTCATGCTCTGCTTCACCACTGTCTCTAACCAATAAATCATCTACTATTATGGCACAAGGATAACCTGAAAAAATTTGCTCCACTGCATGCTGAAAGACTTCACTTGCAGAATTTATTGGCATGCTGAGGAATCTATATCTTCCAAATGGGGTACTGAATGTAGTCAGCAGTGAAGATTTGTGATCAAGCATCAGTTGCCAAATTAACTTTTTGCTTCCAAGACAAAAAAACAATGACATTTGTTATTAGGGCTGTGACTTCCTCGACTGTACGCATAGGATGAGTTGGTCTTTTTAATGCTTTGTTCAGATCTCTTGGGCAATGCATATTTTGATTTCATCTGAGCCTTTTTTGTGGGCTGCTACCATGGACGACACCCATTCAGTTGTTCTGCAACTGGACAAATTACACCTTACTGCACCATTTTATCCAGCTGAGCTTTGACTTTATTTTGCATAGCTACCGGAACTTTTCTTGCTGGTCTGACCACTGGACTAATCTCCGGGTCCAACTTCATAAAATACACAATTGGAAGTTTGCCTAACTTGTTAATGAAAACATCAGCATACTATGAGAAAACAGCTTCAGTAAAATTGGAAATGAGACGTGCTTCTATGATGAACTTCTTTTGTACAGGAAATAATGATTGCACCGGTCTTGTGACTACATAGAATAGTAAGCTGTAGCAGTTCCGAGCCAAATAACATGAAAGCACTACTGAGCCTTCAGTTTGAATTTCTTCACCTCCATAAGGAAAACATTTTGCACAACTGGCCACATTAAGTTGCTCACCAGCTCTCACCTTAGCAAATTTGTCTGCTGACATAACATTACACTTTGAACCAGTCCCTACTTTGAGATCAGTGGATTTACCATTGATTTGGACAGTACAAAACACTTCATTCTTTACCAGTAAATTTACTGCATCAACCTTTTCACTAATTACTGATACACCACGTACACAGAATGTAGAGTTGCAGCTCTCTATCCGATCAACTTGTTTTTTTGAGTGACCCTTCTTTATAACTGTGTGAGATTTACCTGACTTGCAAAACTTTTGAAAATGGTTCTATTTTTTACACTTGTGGGATTGTTGACCAAATGCTAAGCACTTTTCTCTTTTAGACTCATGACTGGCACCACAATTGCGACAGATAACAATAACGCTTGATTTGGGTTTTGCTGACTCACCCTTGTACCGCACTGAGCATGTCCTTTTCACTGAACTAGTCTTAGAATTTGCTGGAAAACTACGGGTTTTACCTGCTACACTCACAGGGGTTACAGCAGCCATGTGCTTAGGCCTGCTTCTGCTAACCACATGTTACATACTGTCTATATTGCTCTGGAGCCTGCTGAAACCATGCTGTTATTACTTGCAAGCATACTTGTGTGCCTTTCTGTAACTTCATGGATTTGACAAATCTCAATAGCTTTGCTCAGCATTAAATCACTGTCATGAAGCAATATCTTTCTCACTACAGCAGTATTAATATAACACACAAGCCTGTCCTTTATTAACTCATATTTTAAATCACAAAACCTACGCATTTTACTTTTTTTCTTAGGTCAATAATATAAGTTGCAAAAGTTTCTCCTGGCCTTTGATCTCTTGTGTAAAACAAATGCCTCCCTAATGTAACATTTGTCTGGGGGCTACACATTTCCCTGAATTTGCATTTCAGACACTCAGGGTCTTCCCTTGATTCAGCCTGTACAACAATATGATGGTTTTCCCCTTCTCCTTCATATACTGCTGGTACATACACAAATGAGCGCTGTCTTTCAATGGCCTCTGACTCAGCTAAGTTTAGCAAAATGAAAGCCCTGGTGTGTGCATCTTTGTCAGAATAAGCTACTTAAATATCGTACTCTTGCTCAAATATTCTCCAATTCCCTGCAATATTCTGATCAAATACAAGTGGTGACAGTTTTCAAAATCTATCTGCCATGCCAATGAATTATAGTAAAACACAATGCAACCCAAGTCCACTTGTAATTATATGAGCATGCACATATATATATATATATATATATATATATATATATTTAAAACTTTATGTCAGTACTTGTAACTATGCCCAATATCACAACAAGCCTCTGAATAACCGAACTTTGCGAAAAAGTCTCCTGGGCACAAGAATACTCTTGAAATCACTGTACTGTATGAAATCACCTCTTACCAGTATAAGAAACATTTCAAAATAACTGCACTGGGCGAATAAACTGTGCAGAAAAAGCTCAGAGTAAAAAACATTTTGAAGTAACTGCACTTTGTGAATAATCAGTACACAGCATGCTGAAACTTTTCCAAAATGGTTGTACTTTTCTAAATAACTCTGATGAACATCTGTGGGTTCTGTAGGAGCAGCTTTATTATATACAAACACATCAGGATTGCGGCTTAGTAACTTTAACTTAGATAAACTTATAAACAAACCAGCTATCACACTCATACATGCTCACTCCCAAAATGGCACTGAAGCTAGCACGTGCTTGCCATTTATATGCATGTGCTGTCCTTACAGGTACAACACATGCACACTATTCTGTACTTATCATAATGTTAGATCCTCTCATTCCTCTTTGTCCAATATGATTGCTGAGTCTTTGGATAACTTGTCAGATCAGACCCAAGAAAACTAGTGCTCCGCCCTTGAGCTCCTCTAACTTTTCCTCCCACAATGCACCTGTGTACACCATAGACTCTTGTGTGTAGAAGCCTGAGTAATCTATTCTAACCTGAGGAAAGGCCACCTTCATATTTCTCATATAGATCTCTGGAAGTGGGAAGGAGGGGGATCTGTATCATATCATCGAATGCTTAATTTATCGAACACCTAATCATTAAACATCTAATCGTCAAACTACCTATTCACTGAATGACCTGTTCATCAAATTGGAAATCATTGAAATGTTTTAGTTGGTCAATACCATTATAGGTAAACTTTTTTACGTTTTTGCAGGGGGGCTGTGCCCCCCTACACCCCCTGCAAATTAAATATACCAACTCTGAGATTGAACTTCAATGAGGTAATGGGTAAATCACAGCCAGTCAGCATGTGAATTACACTTTTTTTCAGGATGACCAAGTAAAATCTTTTGATGATTTCCAGTTCGATGATTAGGTTGTTTGGTGAATAGAGAGTTTGGTGATTAGGGTTCAACAATTAGGTATTCTATTACTTAAGCATTTGACAATATGTACCCGGAAGACGAGTTTTTTTGTATCGAACAGACAGGAATGAAAAGATCTAGTATTATGGGAAGTGCATAACTACCGTATCCTATTCATTCCATCCTTCTAATCAGACTGATTGTCCAGAATCCCACCTACTGTAGACTTGGATGACATCATGAAAAGAGACCCTTAATTATAGAGACTGCAAAGGAAGTCCTATACCTTGAGATCACATAAAATTTGTAATGTTTGGAAAAGGTATGAATTGTAAACCAAGCACAAATGTCAACAATAGAAAAATTCCAAAACAAAGATATAGACATAGTCACTGATCTTGTGGAATGTGCCTTTATGTTATGCTGTAAAGGCTTCTTATGACCAGAATAGGTAAATGATACGCAGTCAGATAGTCACCTGCATAGACTTACTTTGGAAACTTTCAAACCCAGTCTGACAGCAGCAAAAGAAACAAAGAGTTGAGCATCCTTCTTAGTCAATTTGGCATGGTAAAAATAAAACTATAGTTGTCTGTGTACATCTACAGCTGGGATCTCAAACTCACAGCCTCAAACAACCAGCAAACCAACATAATTATACATAAGGGAAGCAACTACACTACTTTTAGAGCTCCACTGGATGCATTTGTTTTTGTCTCAGAGACTATGGTCTTTGGCCACATTTGCTAGTCCTCATACAGCACCAACGGTTATTTGAATTTCAGACCACTGATCTAGACTATACTCCCCTTGTTGGTATGATTATGCAAGAAGACTGGAAGATGAACTGTTTAGCTTGAATTGTTTCCAAAGCCACTTTTGGTATGAAAGATGGCTTAGTTCTAAGGGAGACACTATCATTATGAAAAATTAAAGGCAAAAAGCTGAGAGGACATGTAACTTTGATTCTCTCCTAGCAAATGTTACAGCCACTAAGAACAATGTTATCCAGGAAAGGAACTTGACAGGAATAGAAGAAGCTATTTAAAGGGTGGCTTTGTCAAGGCTTCTACAACAATATCCATGTTCCAGAATGGGATTAGTTGCCTAACAGGAGCCCTAAGAATAAAATTCCTCTAAATAACGCATTACAACGTTTGTGAGAGGCCACAAAATGTGAGTCAGCTTCTGAGTGAGAGTTTGAAAATGGAACCAACTGCACTTCAGTAATGGAAAAACTAGATCCAGTGTCAAAAGCATTGACAACAAATGTAACACATCTGGAATGGCGGCATTGATGGGACAAATTTTGAGCTGGAACCCAGAGGGCAAAATGCTTCCATTTACTGAGAAAAACATTTCTGGTAGAGTTTTTCTGTGAGGCAGACAGGATAAAAATGACATCCTCAGACAAGTTATGGCCAATGGCCATTACTGGAACAGGAGGAACCATACCGTTAACTTCAGATTGTGGAGATCCAGGTCAGGATTCCCATATGAACTTGTCTGTGCCAGTATGGAGCAACGAGAATAACTGTTGCATAATTTTTCTTTATGCATGAGTCTGGATATCATGGCAATGGAAGGTATGCATAATGGCGCCCAGCAGGTCACTGCTAGACTACAGCATCTCTCTGAGACTATCTCTTTTTGATGAGATCAAGGGAAAATAGGTGCTGCATTTGGAGCTGAACGGGGATGTAAACCGATCACAGCTCGGTTGGCCCCAGCAGCCGAATACGTCCTGAGCTACCTTTGGATTCGGGGATCACATGTGAGGGAGCACAATGTTTCTGTTGAGCCTGTCAGTAAGTTAGCTGGAATTCTAGGAAATGTGTGTTGCTATAAGAAAGTGGTATGAGTCCATCACCCATTGTCATACTATCATTACTACCCACCATTGGAAGAGGAAGGACGTGGTTTCCCCCTGCTTGTTGATGTACCACATCACTATCAAGTTGTCGGTCTGAATGGAAATCAAACAGACAGGGAGGTAACTCTGAAGCTCCTGCAAGTCAAGGATGACTTCCCTTGTTTCCAAGATATCAATACAAAGGTTTGCCTTGTGAATGTTCCATACACCTTGGACAATCCTCCTTTAGAAATGCCCCCTCCCCCAGGTTGAAGCATTTGTGTTGAAGATTGTTACAGGTGGGGTTAGACTGAAGGATCTTCTGATTAAAATATGAGGGGGAAGTGACTCACAATAGCAAATGCCCCCTGGATATTTTTTGTTTAACTAGTTTGTGTAGAGAGACGTTCCATAAACTGTGACCATTAATCTTTGGTTAACCATTTCAAAATTTTCATGTAAAGATGGGCAAACGGAACCATCAGAATGGAGGATGTCATTAGGTGAGGAACCCAAAGAATCAGTATTACAGGTTTCCGGGTACACTGAAGAATGTTTAGGACTGGCCCAAAAAGTATCTTAAATCTGTACCAAAGAAGGACTAAACCACTTACTGTATTCAGGCGACAACTGATAAACTGAATAATGTGAGTAGGTTGAGGAACAGATTCTTCCTTGTTGGTAAATAATTCCAAGGACAGACAAAGCTGGAGAAAGTATTCCCCATCTTTCAACAATGTTTCCTTGGTTGTTGCAGCCAAGAATTAACTGTCCAAGTATGAAAAGATTCTGATCCCATAAAGCCACAGATGATCTGTGATCACTGCCATGCACTTCGTAAACACCGGGGCGGTTGTGGTCAGAACAAAGGGCAGGGCTCTGAATTGAAAATGATTGACTCCTAACCAGAAGCAAAGGAATCTTCTTGATACTTTCACATCAAAATTTTCAAAGGAAGTGCCTTGTAGGTCCGCAGAGCACATCCATTCATTTGCTTGGATAAACGGCAGTATCCACTGCACCTTTGCCATCATGATCTGGGTCTTCTTCACAAGGGTATTTTGCTGGCTAAGATCCCAGATTGGACTGAAGTCCTTATTTTTCCTCAGAATCAAGTAGAATCTTGACTAATATCCTGACCCTGTCTGATATGATGGCAACTTTTGAATGGATCTTTTTTTAAGCAGGGAAAATAGCTCCCTTTTGGTCACTTTGTGTTGGTGAGGTGTTGTGTCAGGGAGTGGCCAATTTAACTGAGGGGGACACTGGAAAAAGTTCACTGAATAGTCACTTGATATTGTCCCTCATACCAAGGAATCCTGCATGATGACCATTCATGCTGGTGAAGAGAGGTATAATGAACCCCGACTGCATTCAGAGTGGAACAGGCGGGCAGCCATTCTGGGGCAATTCCACTGCCGGTTAGAAAACGGGTGGCAAAAATCCTGGTTCTGTGAACCTCTTCGAACTCTTGGTCTACACCGATTTAAGGGATCGCCTCTGCCTTGACTGCTCTTATCCAAAGTGGAGTGAATGGATTTCTGGAACCGTAACCCTTTGGATCTTTTTTGGTTTCTATTGCGTGACCTCAGAGGGTTCTAAAACCTGACTCCAACAGCAGACAAAGTGTCACCATCTTACTCATACTAGTGCATCTGTTCTTTTACAATTGGGCCAAACAAAGAAGATCCATTGTACTAGGCACTGGAAAAGGATGCCTTGAAGTTGAGTTAGCCAGGAAAGCTATATCATTGTTATACCTGCTCCATAGTCTGCATTGTGCATAATAAGCATGATCAAGATCGTCTCCAGCTGTTTTCTTTAATCTGGTGTGGCTGGATTTTTCACACTCCACTGCTTATTTGTCTGGATCTTTCTCTGAAAGTGATTCATATGTGTGGCATACTTCGAGGCCCTGACAACGGGGTACATGAATCATACACTTGCTAACCCTAAACTGTCCATAGGCCAAGACTCTGTTGGGGATAGCTAGTGGCTGTATCTTTAGTTAGTTCTTTCTGGTTACAACTCCCACAATGATGGAATCCAGCAGCAGATGTTTTGCCCAAATTTGCATGCCCTTGAGAGGACATAAAATGTTATATGTCTTTCTTGGGATAGATTCACACATATTTTGGTCTATGCATAACCTCATCATAGACAAGTCAGTCAGAAGATCTGCTAGAGGAACCACCCACGAAGAAGAGTGTGTCATGCTGCAAGACTCAAACAGGACCTCCGTGACCTGAAAGGGTAGATCTGTAGGCCAACCTCCCATCTAATGCATTAACTCAAATACCTCATTGAAGGTGATGTCCTCTGAAGGGGATTTTGTGGCTCCCTTCCAAGTGTCTGAGTTGGAGTATTATATTTGTGCCTCCTTTTATACATCTTATTTCTTGGACATTAGATGATGGGGAATCTGAGTCTTCAGAGGGCTGTACTAGTTCTGAGGTGGTCTTTTGAAACCTTCTTTTCTTGGAGGAGAAGCAGTCATCCTCTCCATGACTTTGAGAGCAATCTGATATCTGCCTGTTTTGATGATCCCCTGTCTAGTGCCAAAGCCATCTCACCAAGAGAAAGGACAGTCTGCTCTGAAGAAGGAACCCCTGATGGAACAGATGGCCCTAAGGATGGGAATGAGACCAATGCCTTGAAGGCTAAAGTCTCTGACACCAAGAACAGAACTGTCAGAGACAGCTCTGAGGAAGAAGCCAAAGACTTGATGTTGTCAATGACACTGAGTCACACTTGACTCTGACACCCTTGTAGTCAAGTGCCTCTGGTTTAATATTTTACTTGTCATGATAGTGGCACCAGTCAATGCTGAAGTCATAGACTTTGGGAAAGCATCAACTCCAGTGCCACCAGTTCTGAGATGTGGACCAGGGAAGAAGGAAAAATAAGGAATTCATGGTCTGCCCATTCTGCTCTCGATATGGAAGGGGACAGAAGAACACCCATCTTAATTTGCATGTTGAAGAAGGCCTCATCATATAATCCAGCTTGATGCCTGAAGCACTTCTGAAAGACCTGAAGAATACAGAAAAGGTAGATGGGCTAGCTCACATTCTGAGGATGTTCAGCTCGAAAGTCTTTTTGGTGATTTGTCAGAAATGACTACTGACCCTAATACAGACTGGGCCAAAGCAGTAGGAGTGGAAACCCTCCTAGGAGAAGTATCATCCTTTGAAACATTTGGAGCTGACATCGACTTTTCTTTTCCTTAAGTCATATTTATCTTTTTTTCCTTTGTTTCATAGAGTTTAGCCTTGTCTCTAGAAGTCCTGAGTTTCCCTGCCTCAGAATCTGGAAGTATGAGTTTTTTGAATATCACTTTATTAAAGCTGTATGTAAAAATGTGAAATATAAAATGAAGATATAGGCCTGCTTCAAAATGGCTGCACTTCCAAGCCGATTTGTTCTAAAAAAACCCTATTATGCAAAGTCCATTCTAACAAAACTGCATTTATGTAAGATTTTCATTCTTACAAATCCTTCCTGAAATCCCTAACGAGGGATGTATTTATGTAATTACTTTATAAGTTAATTGTCTGGTGAATAAAATCATAATTTAATTTTGACTATTAGATGTCATCCATGTATTCATAACTTGTAAATAATTTTGTAAACCTTCTATCTTTAAATCTCTTTTAACCTTATGATTTCTAAAAATAATCTGACCAGACAATGTTTTAACATGTCCTATAAGTGGTATCACACATCCTGTGTAACAAGATCTATATGAATTTGGTGATAGACATCTATTAACTGTTTTTTGCACACATAATATATCTGCCTTGAAGCATAATATCAACGCAAACGTTGCTGTTTTACAATCAATATGAAGAAAATACTATATACTGTATCAATCTGTTTCTGTAGATCTTTAAATATATATATACTTTCAGTGTCCTTTTATTGCACTTTATTCTGTGACAAATGAAGACTAATCTGTCATGTTTTGAGTATTATTAATTAAATTATTCTTCACATAAATATATAGGTTGTCTTGAGAAGCTAGTTACAGAATTCTATCTCTTTACACTTAAAGCTGATGACTGACTAGTAGTGTAATTCTGAAAAGTCTTCTTTTTCAACGATTTGCTGTTTAGCAAGTAGAAAAAAGAAATTTAAACAAAAGAAAAAGAAACATTTACATGCGTGTGTGTCTGTTTGTGGGTGAATGCGAATGTATACGCACATGTGTAAGAAAGTAAAATGAGAGAGAGATAGAGGGAGAGATAAAGTATGGCAAGCACATTGATCTATTGAATGTAGTTTCTGAGAAAGTTAGTTTGGCAAAAAATTATGCAGAAATAACTTTTGCTGAACCTCAGGGTAAATTCTTCCCCCATGTGGGGAGACACCCACATACTTCCTAACTTAAATATACCTACTATGAGGTCACACAACAATGGAAATACGAAAAATGGCACTGTCTCAAAAATTGTTTTGGCATAATTGCTCAATCAAACTGACTTTTGCTGAAATTGCTTTCAGTTGATCAAATGGTTCCCAAAGTGAGTGAGTGAGTGAGGGGACTGACTGAGCAGCAGACAAAGCAAGTGACTGAGCATATTCCTATCAACTGTTTTTTCTCAGGCACTCAGGATAAAGCCAATACATGGAAAAAACTAGAATTAGGGTCAGTATTTAAATGCAGTAATCTGCATTTTCTGAAAAACAAGAAATATGAAACTATAATGTTTGACTTCATTGACTAACAGTAATCTTTACTGACTTACTATTTACTATTTATTTATTTATGTTTGTTTACTGGAAAGGTCTGCCTGAGATAAAGCCCTTTTTCAGATGAGGCCTGAGGAGAAAAGCTCTGTGTTTAACACCAGTTTTGACATATACATAAAATACAGCTTCATGATACCAAAAGGAATACAAAATATAGGTAAGTGTACATACATGAAAAAAAGAATACAATAGCTTACATAAACATCATTTAAAAACAGAGCATGCAAATAGCTAGCACAGGTATATACAGTGCTGAACACTCATTAGAAATAGACAAAGGCTTATATATATCAAAGAGATCTATAACATTGAAATAGATGCTGTAATAATATCTGCAAATTCAAGCAATCAAAATAATG
Organism: Protopterus annectens; assembly: GCF_019279795.1. Taxonomy (NCBI): domain Eukaryota; kingdom Metazoa; phylum Chordata; order Ceratodontiformes; family Protopteridae; genus Protopterus; species Protopterus annectens. The sequence continues at coordinate 382,752,705 of NC_056725.1, forward strand.
AAAATATGCAGCTTAATTAATGATTTTACAGCTTCCAGATGCTATAATGCATTTTAGTAAAGCTCTGTGCGTGTGCATGGTAACACATACAGGTGCAATATTCTGGTTAGGTTTCTAGGAAAAAGGGTAGTGTGGGAGCCAGAAGTCAGATGACCAGATGTGTGTGATGTCATTCTGCAAGCCAGCACTGAAATGATGTTTTAATACTAGATGAGACAGAAGTCTCAGGGCAGTATGTTTATGAAACCTGACAAAGAAAGACTGCTCACCCACATCAACTTGCCTTGCTCTTGTAGGTGAACTAGGGAATAGTAATTATTTAGATCAGTCAGGAAAATAATAATGAGATTAGTTAAGTACTGTTTTTCTGTCTGAATCTATCCATCTGTGTTGTTTTTAATATTTCCTGTGATTAAAACTCTGGTGTTTATTGTGAATAAATATTAAGTATTTTCATGTTATTTTACTATTTATTATTAAATATATTTAAACTTTTCATTGTGGCTGGTCTTTTAGAGAATATTTTAACTTTTGAGAGTACTTATATTTATTTGGTGACACTGTGGCCCCTTCTGAAAGCCTTGCTGTATTGGTCAAACACTACCATTTGTATTAGTATTAATTTTACTCATTATAATTGGGTACCCTTGTAACAGCCTTAGACTAGCTGGCTTTAGAGTGCAGTATCTACCTTATAGTCCAGACAGAGGGGGCATAGCTGGTAAATCTGTGCCAGCCTTTCCCAGGTGTGTGTGTGTGTGTGTGTGTGTGTGTGTGTGTGTGTGTGTGTGTGTGTGTGTGTGTGTGTGTGTGTGTGTGTGTGTGTGTGTGAAAATCAAATCTCAAAGACTGCTTGAGCCAGATACTTGGAGCAGGGACACAGAGCACTGGTTTCACAGAGAGGGTGGTGGAGGGCTTGATTTGGAACACTCAGCTGGGGACTCAACTATACAGCTGTGGCCACTGTGGAGTCTTATTTGGGGCCTGGTGAGAGAGAGGGACTCCGAGCCCCAGGGTAGGAGTGTGTTCCCTGTGTGCTCTTAAGGGAAATTGTGCTTGGTGTAGAAAACTGCATTTAGAAATACTGTGTGTATCTATTTTTGATCCAAGTGAACATCCCTCACTGGAGGGCCGTGGTGAGGATTGAGACTCCTTGATCACTGGCACAAAGAAGTAACTAGTGGACATTAAATACTTTTAAAACTCATATATTTTAAATATAAAACACACCCTCCAACAATTACATAAGCTACAGCAAGTTTGAAACATTATGCAGAGGAACTATTTTACATCAAAAACATATACAATGCATATACTAATAATAAAAACAAATACAAAACAATATAACGGATAGCTCATTGTCAAAGCACACTACTACCTACCAGGGTGGGCATTATGAGGGAAATAAGGGACCTTCCAGGGTGGGTAAGGCCCACTTTCTGCAGTGTTGGGTCTCATGATACCCCTGGGAAGTTCATTATTTCCTTGATAATGCTCATCCTCTTAGGCACTACTGCTTGTTATGTTCACCAAAGCTTCATATGAATGATATGAGGCATTGAAAAGGCACAGAACATATGTGATATGAATGTGAAAAATGGGAAAGCACACCCACTGCACAGTATGATTACTGAGGCACATTCAATGCAAGCTCTGAAATTCTGGTTTATTTTGATGGGTAAAGGTGTAAAAGAACATTATGTAAGACAATGCATGTCATGAAAGGAGATACTGCCAGCTCAGCTATCTGGAATGTTGTAAACAATTATATGTGGATGGCAGGAGGAGTCTGAGGGGGATCTGGGCTCAGACTGACACCTCAGTGGAAGGGTTAGCAGTGTCCCAGCAGCTACCCCTACCCAAGTTCGAGAAATCAGAGCAGTGTTACAGGAGTTTGGGGGCATGTGCACTGGGCAACCATGGTGTACCCACCTGGTGCAGCACCATGTGGATACAGGGCCCCAAAGGCCTATTAAGCAGGCCCCTTTTAGAGTGCCTGACAGAGTCAAACAGACTCTGAGGGAGGAGATACAGGAAATGTTGGAACTGGGGGTAATCCAGGAGTCCAGCAGTCCCTGGGCCTCCCCAGTGGTGCTGGTACCAAAGGAGGATGGCAGCACCAGGTTCTGTGTGGACTACAGGAAATTAAATAGTCACACAGAGTCAAATGCTTACCTCATGCTTAGGACAGATGAAGCCCTAAAGCAGCTGGGTGGGGCTAAGTATCTTACCACTACTGATCTTACCAAGGGCTACTGGCAGGTGCACTTGACTACCAATGCTAGAGAGAGGTCAGACTTTGTGACTCCTTTCGGCTTGTATGAGTTCATGAAAATGCCCTTTGGGATGAAAAATGCCCCAGTGACTTTCCAGAGGCTGGCATATTGTATCCTAGCAGGAGCAGGGGATTTTGCCCTTGCTTACCATCTACAGCCATTCCTGGCAAGAGCACCTTCAGCATGTCAGGGAGGTGCTGGCAGACTACAGAGAGCAGGATTGACCATTAAGCCCAGTAACTGTCAGGTGAGTATGGCAGAGGTCTCCAATCTGGGAAAAAAGAAATTTAAACAAAAGAAAAAAGAAACATTTACATGTGTGTGTGTCTGTCTGTTTGTGGGTGAATGCGAATGTATACGCACATGTGTAAGAAAGTAAAATGAGAGAGAGACAGAGGGAGTGATAAAGTAAGGCAAGCACATTGATCTATTGAATGTAGTTTCTGAGAAAGTTAGTTTGGCAAAAAAATTATGCAGAAATAACTTTTGCTGAACCTCAGGGTGAATTCTTCCCCCATATGGGGAGACACCCACATACCTCCTAACTTAAATATACCTACTATGAGATCACACAACAATGGAAATAGGAAAAATGGCACGGTCTCAAAAATTATTTTGGCATAATTGCTCAATCAAACTGACTTTCGCTGAAATTGCTTTCAGTTGATCAAATGGTTCCCAAAGTGAGGGAGTGAGTGAGGGGACTGACTGAGCAGCAGACAAAGCAAGTAACTGAGCATATTCCTATCAACTGTTTTTCTCAGGAGCTCAGGATAAAGCCAATACATGGAAAAAACTAGAATTAGAGTCAGTATTTAAATGCAGTAATCTGCATTTTCTGAAAACAAGAAGTATGAAACTATAATGTTTGACTTCATTGACTAACAGTAATCTTTACTGACTTACTATTTACTATTTATTTATTTATGTTTGTTTACTGGAAAGGTCTGCCTGAGATAAAGCCCTTTTTCAGATGAGGCCTGGGGAGAATAGCTCTGTGTTTAACACCAGTTTTGACATATACATAAAATACAGTTTCATGACACCAAATGGAATACAAAATATAGGTAAGTGTACATACATGAAAAAAAGAATACAATAGCTTACATAAACATCATTTAAAAACAGCTTTGCAAATAGCTAGCATAGGTATATACAGTGATGAACACTCATTAGAAATAGACAAAGGCTTATATATATCAAAGAGATCTATAACATTGAAATAGATGCTGTAATAATATCTGCAATTTCAAGCAATGAAAATAATGAAAATATGCAGCTTACTTAATGATTTTTACAGCTTCCAGATGCTATAACACATTTTAGTAAAGCTCTGTGTGTGTGCATGGTAACACATACAGGTGCAAGATTCTGGTTAGGTTTCTAGGAAAAGGGGTAGTGTGGGAGCCAGAAGTCAGATGACCAGATGTGTGTGATGTCATTCTGCAAGCCAGCACCGAAATGATGTTTTAATACTAGATGAGACAGAAGTCTCAGTGCAGTATGTTTATGAAACCTGACAAAGAAGGACTGCTCACCCACATCAACTTGCCTTGCTCTAGTAGGTGAACTAGGGAATAGTAATTATTTAGATCAGTCAGGAAAATATAATGAGATTAGTTAAGTACTGTTTTTCTGTCTGAATCTATCCATCTGTGTTATTTTTAATATTTCCTGTGATTAAAACTCTGGTGTTTATTGTAAATAAATATTAAGTATTTTCATGTTATTTTACTATTTATTATTAAATATATTTAAACTTTTCATTGTGGCTGGTCTTTTAGAGAAAATTTTAACTTTTGAGAGTACTTATATTTATTTGGTGACACCGTGGCCCCTTCTGAAAGCCTTGTTGTATTGGTCAAACACTACCATTTGTATTAGTATTAATTTTACTCATTATAATTGGGTACCCTTGTAACAGCCTTAGACTAGCTTGCTTTAGAGTGCAGTATATACCTTATAGTCCAGACAGAGGGGGCATAGCTGGTAAATCTGTGTCAGCCTCTCCCAGGTGTGTGTGTGTGTGTGTGTGTGTGTGTGTGTGTGTGTGTGTGTGTGTGTGTGTGTGTGTGTGAAAATCAAATCTCAAAGACTGCTTGAGCCAGATACTTGGAGCAGGGACACAGAGCACTGGTTTCACAGAGAGGGTGGTGGAGGGCTTGATTTGGAACACTCGGCTGGGGACTCAACTATACAGCTGTGGCCACTGTGGAGTCTTATTTGGGGCCTGGTGAGAGAGAGGGAATCCGAGCCCCAGGGTATGAGTGTGTTCCCTGTGTGCTCTTAAGGGAAATTGTGCTTGGTGTAGAAAACTGCATTTAGAAATACTGTGTGTATCTATTTTTGATCCAAGTGAACATCCCTCACTGGTGGCCGTGGTGAGGATTGAGACTCCTTGATCACTGGCACAAAGAAGTAACTAGCTGTAATCATGGGGGTGTGTGGACATTAAATACTTTTAAAACTCATATTTTAAATATAAAATACACCCTCCAACAATTACATAAGCTACAGCAAGTTTGAAACATTATGCAGAGGAACTATTTTACATCAAAAACATATACAATGCATATATTAATAATAAAAACAAATACAAAACAATATAACGGATAGCTCATTGTCAAAGCACACTACTACCTACCAGGGTGGGCATTATGAGGGAAATAAGGGACCTTCCAGGGTGGGTAAGGCCCACTTTCTGCAGTGTTGGGTCTCATGATACCCCTGGGAAGTTCATTATTTCCTTGATAATGCTCATTCTCTTAGGCACTACTGCTTGTTAAGTTCACCAAAGCTTCATATGAATAATAGATATGAGGCATTGAAAAGGCACAGAACAGATGTGATATGAATGTGAGAAATGGGAAAGCACACCCACTGCACAGTATGATTACTGAGGCACATTCAATGCAAGCTCTGAAATTCTGGTTTATTTTGATGGGTAAAGGCATAAAAGAACATTATGTAAGACAATTTATGTCATGAAAGGAGATACTGCCAGCTCAGCTATCTGGAATGTTGTAAATAATTATATGTGGATGGCAGGAGGAGTCTGAGGGGGATCTGGTGATTAATCTCCTTAGTGAGGCTCAGACTGACACCTCAGTGGAAGGGTTAGCAGTGTCCCAGCAGCTACCCCTACCCAAGTACGAGAAATCAGAGCAGTGTTACAGGAGTTTGGGGGCATGTGCACTGGGCAACCATGGTGTACCCACCT